>NW_022589734.1:23737860-23759479 GCF_004348235.1 Phoca vitulina
AGAGCACGGCCGGCGCCCCATAGGGTGAGCTTGTGCCCCCAGAGCACAGCCGGCGCCCCATAGGGTGAGCCTGTGCCCCCCCAAGCATGGCCGGCACCCCATAGGGTGAGCTTGTGCCCCGAGCACGGCTGGCACCCCATAGGGTGAGCTTGTGCCCCCAGAACACCGTAGGTTACTAATAATCTGACTTCTGTCAACACGTATTAGCTTCACTTGTTCTTGAGCATCATGTAAATGGAATTATCTAGAATATACTTTTTGTATCTGGCTCCTTTTACTCAACAAAATTCTGTGAGATTCATTTAAATTGTTGCTTGTAGCAGTAATTTATTCTTTTTAAAAACTGCTGTGTAATACCTTATCGTATGAATGTTACTATATATATATACAATATATACATATATATACTACTATATATATATACACATTCTATATACACACATACATACACACAGAATACATTCATTTTCTTGTTGGTGGGCATTTGAGTTGTTTCTTATTTTCAGCTTTTGTGAAGAAAGCTGCTATGAACATTTTTTAAGGCATGTCCTTTTTTGTGAGTATAAGCATGTATCTCCCTTGATATATTTAGGAGCGGAGTCGCTGGGTCATAGGGTAGGGGTATATTTAGCTTTAGGAGAAAATGCCAAACAGTTTTTCCCAAGTGGTTATCCCCCGTGACACTCTCGTTTTGGTGACATTTTAATGAAAAAAGTCTACAGTCACCTAAATGGCCATACAGAAACACAGTGCTTTTAGAAGTCACTGCTGAGGGACGCCTGGGTGGCTCAGTCGTTAACCGTCTGCCTTCGGCTCAGGTCATGATCCCGGGGTCCTGGGATCGAGTCCCGCATCGGGCTCCCTGCTCCTTGGGAGCCTGCTTCTCCCTCTGCCTCTCTCTCTCTGTCTCTCATGAATAAATAAATAAAATCTTAAAAAAAAAAAGTCACTGCTGATACTCTGAATTAGAACATGTTCAGGTCTTTCTTTCCTTCACTGGCACTGAGTAGACGAGGCTTCCTCTGCAGGGTCAGCCTGTCCCAGGGGGAGGGGGCCGGGAACCCGCCGGGGCCCACCTGCAAGTCAAGGGCAGAGACGCCTTCCTCCCCACCACTGGCCCGTACCTGGGTCTGCAAGTCCTGGGTATTCTCTGTTGATGGTTCTGGCGAAGCCGGCTTCTAGCTGCTTCATCACTCGGTCGGCCGAGCTGTGGTAGACGGCCACTGGGCTGCAGCACTTGGTCCAGAAGGACAGCAAAGACAGCTTTTTGTGAAATTCTGGGATGGCTGGAAGAGAAGAGCAGCCCCCACCCATACGACGCATGTTCTGAATGAAGCAGATGAAGAGATGTACCTGCCTGGGGGCGGGGCCAGCACCAGGGCCTCTCTCTCTCTCTCTCTTTTTTTCTTAAGACTATAGTTTTTAATTTTTTTTTTTTTTAAGTAGGCTCTACACCCGATGTGGGGCTTGAACGCACGACCCCGAGATCCAGAGTCGCGGGCTCCACCGACTGCCAGGCCAGCCAGCCGGGCGTCCCCTAAAGATTGTGGTGTTGAATCGGAACTACAAGATTCCTCTGTACGTGGCAGATGTTCCAAAGGGCAAAGACGTTATTATGCCAAGGAACTCCTCTAGCCTGGGCAGCCAAGAAAATGCAGCAAAAGCAAAGCCGTTTGCTTTTAGTGAGAGAAAACACAGTAGCTCTACGCTTGGAAGATGCTCCCACCGTCTCCTCTCTGGTAACTCGACAGCACACCACCGTATAGGCCCAGAGAAGGACACCTCAGGCGGTTTTTCTGCAGGGGATGACGTGGAGCGGGAGGTGGCTCGAGGAGTCTGACACGCTGCCCAGGGGGTTCCCGGGCTGAACTCATGAAGAGCATCGTGCCAGGCCGCACAGGGTCGGCGTTTCTCCTGTGTGTGCTTGTGACCACGAGGAGGCGCCTGGGAGCGGGGACAACACGGGTCATTCACACCCTGAGTGTCCGGTCCCTTTTCCTGCCTCTCAGCCACGTGCCAAGGTCCCCCGCTCCCGGGAGGAGCCGAAGAGGGGGCACAAATGTACGAGGAGAACCTACAGGGACTTCTGTTCGAGGCTTCACCAGGCCTCACCTGGAAGACCCTGGTGTCTTCCAGTGTGCAGCCATTCCTCCACGTTGGGGCCCGAGCGTGGGCTCCTGCTGTCCCGATGCAGCAAGGATGAATGTGGCCAAGGAGTGTGGGCCAGTGGCCGCCGTCTGCGTGGACGGCGATGTGACGCGCAGCTTGCTTACCTTCAATGACGGAACTCATGTTCCCTATGTTCTCATGGCTGACCGCTGACAGTTTCTCCACCACCTGGATTTGCCTAGAAAGCTTCTCTAAGAGATTGCTCGCCACGAATGGGGTTTTGCTTGAGAAAACGATTTGCTGAGGAGACAAACAGAACCAGTGAGTCAGTTAGGTTGTTGTCGACGGGGGTTTCCTGGCCCAACCTCCTCCGTCCTAACTCGGCGGTGAGGCTAACTCAGCCCATTCGGGGCTTTGGTTCCAGTTTGAGAATGTTCCTCATTCCATGCCAATGACAACATCTGATGAAATCACACCCATGTTTTTGTTGCTTTAAACGTTTTTTTCGCGCCCATATAGATTCTGGAACGTTCTCAATAATAGAGCTGCAAGGTTATTATAACGTTGCCTTTGCTTTTATGTATTGCGACTCTGTAAATCCTCTTTGAGACTTGGAAGGCATATTTAGGCTGCTTATCTGTGTGCTAACAGAAAAAAACATTTATTTTACAAGTAGTAATTTTTCACAGCGTGGATTTCATTCCTTATTTTCAAGCTGAAAATTAAGAACGTGTTGTAGAATAATCATGATTATAATCAAGACTACCTCGTTCTAATTAACGAGTGCTTTTTATGTACCAGCCACTGGTCTGAGCCCATGTATCAGCTCATGCTATTTCTCACAGTCACCCTGTGAGGTGGGTACTATTGATAGTCCATTTCAAAGATTTTATTTTATTTATTTATTTACTTACTTACTTATCTATCTATCTATCTATCTATCTATCTATCTATCTATCTATCTATCTATCTATCATCTATCTAGAGAGTGCCCGAGCAGGGAGAGGGGCAGAGGGAAGAGGAGAGAGAATATCCCAAGCAGACTCAGAGCTGAGCAGGGCTTGATCTCATGATTCTGGGATCACGACCTGAGCCGAAACCAAGAGTCAGACGGAGCCACCCAGGTGCCCCTTGATATTCCATTTTACTGCTGAGGAAACTGAGGCCAGGGAGATCAAGAAACGTGCCCAAGGCCACATAAATAGCAAGTGATTTCACCTATGTGCAGGTCACAAGAGTCAAGGGCATGAGGACAGAAGTCAGTTGCTGCCTGAACATTCTCGACCTTTCTTTGTCCCTCGGAGACCCGTCCCAATCACGTGGTAGGCATGGATGCAGGATGCGCCCTGTACCATCTTCCTGTATGAAATCCTCTAGACTACACAAATAGGATTTTCAAATTCCGAAGTCTAGTGTAGCAATTATGTACTGATGCCTTTCATGTAAGTAAATACAGTAGAAATGAACTGATTTGGGGCATGGTTATAGCTATTATGATTCTTATGGAATGCCCATTTTTATCTCTTTGCAATTATATACCAAATGAAGACATTAACTCACCGATTCAGCAGTGGATGTGAGTTAGAAATTAAGTTTCTATTCCTTACTCCTTCATTCTACGTCTTTATATCTACCTCTTTTGTTTTGCTGGTGCTGATCTTCCCCACAGAAGAGCTGACTTGTTATAACCATGGCCTGAGTACAGACAAGAACATGGCACTGAATATTGCTTGCCAATTCGTCTTTGAGAGAAAACATCCATTCCTTCATGGAAGAGAATTCTCTTACGTTTCACAAAACAATGGCTTTCCCTCTAAAAGGCAAATGGGTCGCTGGCTCAGCCCAGAATCAGGCTCAGCAAGGACAAAGAACTGTGAAAACTGTCTCATTCAAGTAGTTGGGGAATAGAGAATAGCTATAAAGTAAACCACAATCCTTGCCCATTTTGGCCTGAAATAAAAAAATTGCACCTCCTGCCAGATTGTCAGTAAATGGCTTACAAATTTGACAGTCAACAGAAGAGATCAACTGGGACGTTGACCAACTTAGTGCAAGAGTCCTAATTGCCAACCAGTTTCCCACAGCGTCTGAGGTGACTTTGCGGTTCTTTATTCGTGGAGGAGAAGCATATTCTACATCTCCTCACAAGTGTATTATGAAGAAGCACATTAGCCCACTTCTGGCCTCTCTGCGACCCCTTCCTCCTTACCCTGCCTCTTGTCTTCCAGGGGGTCCCCTGCTCTTAGGAGCATGATTCCTCCTTCTTTGACACCCTTCCTGCGTGGCCAATCCCCCCGAAGACCATTACGTTTGCTTTCCCATTCTTATCCTGTTCCCCACACATGCAAGTAGGCTGGAGCAGACAGGCAACCAGGCAAGGAGGACGCATTTAAGTAGATGCTCAGGGAAAACGTTTTGTTCAAGAAGCTAAAACACTTCCTGCAACAAAAGAATTTCGAAATATTTGCTCCACTGTTGCAAAATCTTAACCGGTAAACAACCTGAAATGAAAAGAAAAATAAGCCCGCGGTGTCCCAGGATGAGAGCTAACTGGTGATGATAATGGCCTATGAAAGTATTTGTTCTCATTGCCGATAGGTATTTATTCAAGATCTGGAACGCCCAGGTCATATCCTGCAGCATTTTGCCTTTAGCTGTCCAGGTGGTAGAAAGCTAAGTCAGGGGAACTGCGCATGAACAGACGCTCAGTAACTCCTGCTTTCAAAGTCCATTCATTTGCAGATGGCAGAATACAATTTTTTCTCCTTAGTCATATTTCTCTTTTATCAAATGATTTGAGATCAAGTGCTAACCTATGACCTTTTGAAGTGTGGAGGGCTGGGGGCACCTGGGTGGCTCAGTTGGTTAAGCGTCTGCCTTTGGCTCAGGTCAGGGTCCCAGGGTCCTGGATCGAGCCCCATGTCGGGCTCCCTGCTCAGCGGGAAGCCTGCTTCTCCCTCTCCCTCTGCCGCTCCCCCTGCTGTGCTCTCTCTCCCTCTCTCTCAAATAAATAAAATCTGAAAAAAAGAATAAAGTGTGGAGAGCTAGGTTTTAAGATAGAAAACCCCTGGGTCCAGGGAGGATGGCCATGCCCACGAGAACGTTTGAGTTGGCCCAACTCGAAGGAGGACTGTTGTCTTATTCCTGAATTTTCCTTTCTCGGGCATGACTGAGAAAGGAAGCCCACCTGCTTGTGCACCCACACCTGGGCTCTAAAGCCGACAGGGTCCCCCACCTGAACGAGCTGGGTACAGTATTGAAGGTGCCCGACAATGGCGATGTCCAGGCTCTCGTTGCCTGTGGTCAGCGGCAGGGGGCTTCCGGCCACACTAGTCCCGACTCCCGTGTCTTCCGTCAGCGCTTCGCTGAGGTGCCCCCTGGCTTCGGGGTGTACTGATCTGTAAGTGCTGGACCAGGAGGGGGGGCGAGACGTTAGTTTCTTTCATCACGGAAACCCCAGGTCAGCTCAACAAAATGAGGGAAGGCCCCCCCTCCCCGTGGTGCCCACCGAAAAGGAGGCTTCCACTAAGCCTGCCCTGAAAAACCGAGATACCTTTCAAAAGCTACTTCTTGGTTCAGCCTGGCCACCAATTTGCCTTGTTAAAAGATCACGCAAACAGACTGCTTCCAGAGTTCTCTGTTTGCCGCCCAAGCACAATGAGCCGTTTGTGAAGCCGACACACCAAGGAGTCTGAGACAGGCTCTCATTTTGCACTTGCTACACTTTCTTGCTCTGTGGATGGGGGTGCTTTGCCAAATTTTCTGGGATTAAGCCATCCTCTATATTTGTGGTGGCCCCAAGAGCAATACCATTAAGAAGCAATGTCAAGGCGTTTTCTTGGCCTCAGATCAATTGCTACTTGAAGAAAAGGAAAAAAAGGAAAGCTGCCAACAGGAGACATGATGTTCTGCCCCAGACAAAGGCTACAAGGGGGCATTTGAATCCTTCCAGGCGGCGCCTGGTTCTGCCTCTCCTGCCCGGTTTTAGCCTCACCGTGGAGCTGTCTCAAGCTGTATCACGATGGGCACTTACATTTACAAATAAATCTGCTGCCTCTATTATCCAATTTTGTTCTGAAAATTAATCTGTGTGGGAAAGAGGGAGTAGTCTCATTTCACACGAGGGAGGGCTGCCTGGCAGAGATAGTCACCACCGTGTCCTGTTACACGGCCAGGGGGCCAGGCAGCTGGTGGCTTCTGGGCTCATGCCCCCAGCCCGTGATTTAAGAAGATCGTGCACCCGAGCTTAGAGGCCTTGAGCACTTTACTCCAACCCCCAGTTGCCTCCAAGGGGAAAGCACTCTCTGTCCCGGCCATCAGCACATGTTTAAAACACACACACAATTTCTACAATTTCCCCTAATCCCGCTGATGACATAAAATCGAGCATTTTAGACAATTCAATATCAACGGTCTATAAAATGTACAAAACCCACGACGTTTTTGTTGTGAAGATGCTTCTGACGGCAACAAGAGTAAGAGTTTAGACCGATGTCTGACTTTGACATATCATGTAACAGCTTAAGCTAACGAGTAGACGGATTTTTGGTTTAGAAGCATCTCACAAGTTCAATCAGGTTAGAAAAATCTCAGCACAGAATGTAGGAGCATAACGTCAACCTTCCATTCATTCATTACATTTTGTTTGCCATGCCCTCAGCTTGCTCAATGGATAAATTCTGTTTCTCACATTTTCGTTTCCTGATTTTGGAAGAATGAGCCCTCTAGGGACAAGAAAGCCCTCAAAAATGTTACCGGAACATCACCCACAGAGAGGTTGGTGAAGATGGGACAGCTGGAGCTCCCTGTGACTTGAAAACTTGTTTGCATAACACGTCAAAGGTAAAGATGGTGGAGATCCACCCTTTCCTTCGGGAAAGTATGTGTGGGTCTCACCCCAACAGTTAATGAAGGTGAGTATGCTCAACTGTGCTTGTTTTGCTTCAGCTGAAGTCACAAAATAGACCCCAGACTCTAGCTCCAAACACAAGTTCTGGCTGTCCAAGAAAGCCTGATGGAGAAGGTGATGGTATTTCACCTTCATTGTCCCTTCCCGCTGCCTCACCCCTGCCCGCCCCAGAGAAGGCGCATTCTCCACCTGGTAGACTGGAGAACAAAGCAATCAGTTCTCAGTGATCAGTCGGGCATCCCTCGTTCTAAGAGAAATAGGTGGCCGGGGCTGAACCTGGCTTGGATATGGGCACTGATGAGCTTGATCTACAACTACTTTGCCAAAGGGGGCAAGAGGTAAAGGGGTGGAAAAAGCAGAGCATAACAAAATGAAGAGATTAGAAATCGGACAAGAACCAAGTACAAACGGATCATCCAGTAAGAGTTCTCCGGAAACATAGCATATCTAGTTAATTTAGAATTAATTACATAGGGGTCAGGTTGTAGACCCCGAACCCTCCAAGATGTAGGCGCACACACACACACACACACTCATACAAACATGTCCCCTTCATTTATGAGGAAGAAAAGCAATTCATTTTTCCTTGAACTGCACAAAAGAGGTTAATGATATTCAAAAATTGTCTTCAACAATAATGGGGAACCGAAAGGCAATGGCCAGTCCTGTGGGGAGTTCTCCTCCCGGAGAGGTGCCCAGGTGCCGACCGATAGTGACAAAGAACCACTGTACAGATCTGAGAGGTGTAAGCACACACTAACTTTACACTTACCTATTTTTCTCAGTCTCAGTGTCTGAAAATACTGAGTCCGCGCCTCCACCAACATTACAAACCTCATCACCATCCTCCTCCTCCTCGTCAAAATCAGAGGTGTTCAGGAAATCAAAGCTTTCTAAAGCACTTTCAACTGTAAGACTTAAACTGGAAGACCTGCTGCGGCTTCCGGCTGGCTTGCACTGCAAAGGCAGAAGGCATCAGGGAGAAGATCAACATATCCAGAAGCAGAAAACGCGGCACACAACATTCAACTTGAGATGTGACACTTTCTGGGTTTTTTTCAAGCTTTTATTTTTTTTATTGAGCTTGGCGTTAAAAAAAAATGCATTTAAAATCTTCATATTAAAAAAAAAAGTACAATGATGGATAAAATGACACAGTATCTGGGGTTTGTTCCAAAATCATCTGGAGGGAAAGAAGCAGGGAGATGAACAGACAAAACAAGACTGGCCATGAGTTGACATTGTGGAAGCCGGGGGTGGGGGGCATGGGCACATGGGGAGGCGTTATAGGATTCTCTCTACTTCTGCCTGAAAGTTTTATAATGAAAAGTTGAGGGAATATGACAGCCCAGAAAGCCCTGGGAAACAGAACTGCTCGAGCCCTCCCTCTGCCTAGTGCTCAACCCCAAAGAAAATACAACCAGCAGACAAATCTAAAGAGTCATGGGGTCAATGCCAAATGCTAACCAGTCTGTAAGGTTATGTGGTCATGTCTGCACTGTCCTGAGACAGAAGCTGGCTGCCCAAGGAACCTGTTCTAAAGGAATAACAAAACCAACCCCAAAAAGAGAAAACGACTCCCACTCACCCAACTCATACTCCCTACGTAAGTAGACTTCAGTATTAATTTTACATTCACGGCATGTAATCGGCTCTGTGCGTCGAGGAGAAAAGGAAGGGCATGGGCGGCGCAGGAAGGAGCCCTGCGTCCTCTATGGCTTTACCTCTGCAGGAACAAGTTCTGCCGCTTCCCTGACTGGGCCCTGGGATTATGTGAGCACACCCACTCTGGGGTCTGCCGGACACAGACAGAAGCATGACAAACAGAACAACGTCAGCTGCTACGGGCACAGGGATGGAAACACGTCCTTCCAAGTATTCAAGAGGACGGACGCTGGGGTGCATTGAACGGGACCAGTCCTGCAAGGCAGAAGAACCAAAGGTCCTCCATCCAGTTAGGTGGCCCTCCTTGCTCACTTCGTAACATAAGGCAGGCAGTGCCTGGTGGGGATCTGTCTCTGAGACTCAAGGTGGCACAAAAGCACAGGGGAAACCGTCTTTCGGTCTCTTAAATCAGAGTTGTTTCATTCACCCTCAGTGATCTCCGTCCCAGAGGCAGCATCATTTAGTTTCTGATCCTCAAGAGGCTTAGCATCCTAGGAATGTGAAGGGGGGGAAAAAGAGAAAGCTTTGTCTAGCAGATGCTTTAATTCCGGCTGGATCCACAGCCACTTGCCCCAGACCTAAACTCGAATGCTGTTTTCAATCACAGAGAGCGAGAAGGAGCCAGTCCAGACGCAACCCAGTCCTAGGGTCTTCTTTCTTAACTAGCTATCTGCCGAACTTGACCTCACACAGGATAGATGTGTTTAAATATCTATCATAACAAAGGGATGGACACTTAAGGATTTTAGAGGCAGGATCGTGTTGGAACAACAGCAGATTGAAATAATACTCTGGAAAGAAATCTGTGACCACCAGGTGTTTAAAAGATTCACAGACGGCTTGCTCAGTGTTCGCTGGTGGATCCAGCTACTTACCGGCCATCTAGATGCCTAGAAATGGGAGCTGCTCTCCCCACTCGCTTTCTCTAAGGCGTTTGCTGTAGGTGGAGGTCAGTTGTGTCTTTAAATTTCACACCGTTCGCCCACTAAGCAAAGCTGGTCAACTCTGCACACAACAGTTTGTTGAGGGAGTAGAAGATGTTTTCACTGGAGAATTAGACAAGCAGCCTCCATGCCTGAGTCCTGAGTGGGGGCTTCTGAGAAGTGTTTTCCAGAAAGCAGATTCAGAGAGCCCTGGCCTGCTTCTCAGAGGGTGTACTTGCAGCTGAATTAGTCTGTCATGAGCACTGGAGGACCTGGAGAGTTGGGGCAGGAAGTCTCATCTGCCCTGGGGACCAACCCCCCTCAGAGGTAGGTGAGCACCACTGAGAAGGGTAAGACAGTCAGCAAAGCCCTGGAAATGTGTTTCCATGTGCCACTAAAAAGACCATGTTTTACGAACAGTCATACCAGGGGATGAGACAGCCTTCTGTGGGCTGAATCTCAGCTTGCCCCGGCACCTTATTTTCAAGCCCATTTGATAGGAAAGGTCACCAAAGAACAGCTCTTTTGTGGAAAAGGATCCAATTTCTCTTCTGTAGAGCAACACCAGAGTCGCAAAGCCAAGAACACAAGAGGTGGCAGTGGGATTCGGGACAAAATTCAGGTTCTGTCTTCCTGCGCGGTGTTTTATTAAAAGTTTGATCCATATGCCCCGTGACAACATACCCACTCTGGTGTAACAACCATAGCCTCATTCTCAGGTCCTCCCCCCGCCTGAGAGGAAAGCATCCCTCTCGCTCTCCCCTCCCACCCGGTCCACCGTGAGCTGTCTGACCAGGAGCAGGGTTGAGAAGGATAGCCCTGCTGGCCTTGGGGGTCCCTGACTTCCAGAGCACAGGAGATGGTGATTCGGGCATGAGTAATCGCAGGTTCCGACTCATGGGTCGGGACCAGACCAGAGAAGGGGGGTGCAGGGGGAGGCGGGGCGGGGGGTGCAGGGGGAGGCCGGGTTGGGAGATGGGCCTGTGGCTCCCACATCAGGGTTGCCTGACTCCTGACTTCGGTCAGGAAGGGACTCTATCCAGTAGCATCTCAGTGAGATTATGATCCTCAAAATGCCTCCCTTTCCCATTTGGGATTGCAGCGACTAACTCTGGGGCTGGAGGAGCTCAGACATTCCTCAGGGCTGGTGATTTAACTCCTAATCATCTTAGTGAAGCTGATCTGCTGTCAGGGAAATAAAAATGAACATGCGCTCCTGGTGTTTAAAACTCAGTGCCATTCAAATGACGATTATCGTTCTGTGATGAAACAGGATAAAACACAAAGATACACAACTTTCAAGAGGATGTTGGCTCCAGACACCTCTCTCCAAACCTAATCCGACTTCCCTAAAATGGTACTTACTTTTAGGATATCATCCAAACGCATGACCTCTTGGTTCAGATCCTGAAACTCTTTGTACTGCTCTTTATGTGGTTCTAATGCAAGGAAGAGCCCACTGAACGCATCCTCCAGGCTTCCATCGAGGAAGGATCTACAGCCTTCGGACTCTCCACTGACCGAGCCCTCAAAGAGCAGCGTCTCCGGGGCCGCCGGCACCTCGGCCGAAGTGAGCCTCTTGACCAGCTGCTTCGTGATGTTTCCCTCGAACGTGTCCAGCTCCACGGGCTTGAGCTCGGAGGCCTCATCAGATTCCCGCAGGAGGGCCTCCGCCACATCCCTCTCCAGGAGCAGGTGCGCTGGGCCGGCCCCTGCAGACGCTCGGCCCGCCTCAGGGCTCCGGGGCCCGTCTGTGTCCTCCTTCACCTGTGGCTCTGGCTCTGGGCCTCCTCTGGAGGAGCTTCTGGAAGATGCTGAGCCGGAGTCCTCCGTGCCCTCGTTCTGGGAGGCCAGGTTGCTGTGGCTGAGCTCTGAGGGGGTGATGGTAATTTCTGGATTTGCTGAGCCCGTGGTGGACGGAGAGCCGGTGGGGTGGGGGGTGAGGGCACAGTCCCCGTTGGGCAGGTCGCTGACGCTGAGAGACAGGGGCGTTTTCTCCTCAGCTGCCTTTCCGTGGTCAAAGACGTCATCAGGTAGATTAGACTGTGGATAAAAGGCATCTCGTTATTATTTTAAATATAAGTGATGTGCTCGGTGTGATTTATTTCCAGACAAAATGCCAGGCAATGAAAATACACAACCAGCACTTTCATAACATTAACATGTTAGTTGTTGATTCTGTGCATGTGTGCGCGCACACGTGTGTGTGTGTGTGTGTGGTTGGAAGTGTGGCAAAAGAAAACAAGCCCTTACAAACCATTTCTGGCGTTGCAGCTAGGTCAAAGTTCATTACTCTATTCTTGGGTTTGACATTTTTCAAAAGGAAAGATAGGGGGCGGGGAGGGAACAGAGCCTGTTTCCTAAAATCCAGGATCTCGCAGTATTTGGCAGCCACGGCTATGAATAACACTACCACATTTTTTTTTTTTTTTGGCATTTGTCTTAAAAGACTTTCCAACACTCATGCTAGTTCACTCAAAAGATGTGATGCTTTGTTCTGCTTCAGTTCTCGTCAATTATTTTAAAAGAATCTCTACCCACAAATCCCAAGTCCTTGAAAATGTTCTATTAATTTAGTAACCATGCCACAAATAACTGAAGGCCAGGAATATACTTGCAAAGCCTCCATAAAATGGGAGAAAAAGATGTTTTGGTTCTTTTTCAGGATTGCAAAGCCAGAACTCTTGGGGCGTCTAGAAACACCACGTCCTCTTGTCAAGCTGACCCAGGCTGGGTCAGGTACGCTGTGATTCATGAAGCAGAACTCAGAAGGGAGAGAGGTTACAAATATCCAGGTAATCAAGATCATTTGTTTATGCAGGCATTGAAATGATTTCCAAGTCATCGCTCCCTGTGCTGCGGTCTGTGTGGTCTCTCACTTCCCAAATGCTGCTCCGTGGAAAAAGTTTTCTAGTGATTGGAGATCAGCTCCTTCGAAATGGATGATTTCTCTTGGGTTCTGGATTTGATCTTTTAAGTAAATGGTAAGTACCAAGCTCATGCCTACTTGAATTCTATGGGCAGCAAGGAATGATCACAATAGTGCTGAGAATAGGCCCAGGAAACAAAAATGTTTCCGGCAGTGAAATGGGAGCAGACAGAAAGACAAAAGCTCCCCGTCCTCCCCAGCAGTGTTCCTGGTCCCCCCACTGCTGGATTGGGGCCCCCCAGATCCTAACATGTGCAGTTAGTTCAACCCAAACTTTCCATTCTCATCTGGTTGGAGGGCGATTCATTTTAACCACGGGATGAGTAAAAGGATGGGTCCCCGGGGCACTCAAGTAACATTTGCAGGCTCAGGGTTGCCTCTAAAGAATGTTTTCTTCTGTTAATGATCCCCGAAGTGTGCTGCTCAGAGTCCTGGGGGGCGGGGCTGAGGGTGGAAGGAATTCTGGAACCTTCTCAGCAGCTGCCAAGGAGCAGGGGGGGCCCCAAGGGCTCCAGTGATTGTTTAATTCAGTGTCCTCTGTCCTCTGTCTGCACCCCACACCTTCCACCTCAAGGAGAGAGAAAGGGGGAACTTATGGTAGGAACGGGGGTCCCTTAGGCATCTCCCAGAAGGCTTGGGTCCTCCAGGTGGTCCTGCCCCATCTCATCTCATCTTCAAAGCACATCGCCTGGCAGCTTGGGGTGGTGGGAGGCCCCATGCTCCTAAAGCCGATTTCTCTTGGGCCTCGTGCTCCTAAAGCCAATTTGCGCCTATGTAAGTGGACAGCGTGGAGTTAGACTGAGTTGAGGGGACTTACGGTATGCCAAGGGGACGGGCCCATGAACAGACACACGACAGTACGAGGGAGTGTGTTCTAGCTGAGGCATGGCATCATGAGGCAGGATCCCGGCACGGGGAAGGCTGCTGCCCGGGAAACAGGTGGTCCCGGAGCTCAGCCCCGCAGGATGGGGAGGTGTAGGCGAGGAGGACGAAGTGCCTTCCGGAAGGAACGGTGTGTGCGTACAGATGGCAGCCCCCGAAGGGGGTGGTGGAGCTGGAGGGTGATGGGTGTTCAGGGGGCTGGAGAAGGGGACCAAGAACGGGCAATGGCAGGCATGGCAAGCTGCACTGAGGGCCAGACGGGTGCAGCCGCTCTGAGGAATCCGCCTTTATCCAAAAGGCTACGGGAAGCCATCGAGTTTTTTCTAATCTTGCTCTCATTTAAATTATGCCATTAAAACCGCTACCAACTCCCTCCACAACTCACAGTATGTGAGCATGAGTACACACGTTATATCAATAGTTACGTATACAACTGCTTCCACTATACAACCATTTTTTGGTCCATGCGTTCACGCACATTTCCCTCCTAGAACCTTCCTACTTGCCTTGGAAACTCCACTGGGTTAGCCTGGCCCTTCTTACCTGTGCTTTGTAATTCACCGAATTAGGTGCGATTACTATCATCATTAACTAGAAAACTTTTTAGTCCTTTCCTTTCTGCACATTCAAAGATTACTCTTTTTTTTCCCCCAAAGTAACTTTTATACGTCTGCAAAGAGCAGGCTCTTCACGTCTGTATGTACATGTGTGTGTATTCTCTCGTGACAGCATGTGTGACACAGAGAATGTAGCCGACCTATTGCATTCCTGACTCCACCATCGAAGGAGCTCCGTTTACTAACATAGTATAAAACTAACAGACGCTACCCCGTAAACTCAGGCTAAGAACCGCTTTAAATAAAAATAGCTCTAGGAAAACTGGCCCAAAGCCTTCTGACTCCCTCGAACCCCAGGTTTTGAAGGCTAAAACCATGTGTGAAGACTGTCCTCGTGATAAACTCACCTAACTTGGGAGCGAACACCTTCTTTGACCGCGAGTGTAATTGTATTTTTCAAAAACAACGATCTTGTTACCATGGATATCTTGGCCACCGCGGTGAGAAGTCACGGCACAAAAGCAGGGCGCAGGGGGGAGAGGGTCAAGCGGTGGCTGTGACGAGGGCGCATGCAGGAGCACCCTGCCCGCCCCAGGGACGGGACAGCTGTGACCACCGCCCCGTGAGCGACACGGAGGAGAGAAGAGACACGCTGAATGAAGCAAACGGGCCCCGAGCCCCCCGAGGCAAGCACTGCACCGCGGCCAGGCCACCCACACTCACGGAAAACTCTAGCTCGGCCTTGGGTCTCAGCCTGAGGGAGGGCAGGTCACTGATAGAGCAGCTGCGGGATAGCTTGGCAAAGAAAGTGTCCTGCAAGGCACTCAAGACAGACAGCTGCCGCGGCTTGGCTGCTGAAGGCCGCAACCACCTCTTCAGAAGTCAAAGCAAGATGGCGGAGTTAGCGGAAAGCCCCGGTTACCATGTTTCGTTAGCGTTCTAGCAAGCATTTCTGATTACGACAAGGACGCCATTATTTACATCCGTTCCTCTAAGAGGCTGATCTCAGAGAATCTCCAGAAAAGTCTGCATGTTATCAAAGCGGTCAGGGGGCCGAGGGAAGATGGGAAGTTTACTGCCCGTGTGCAGACGGCCCAGGGCCTCTTGGAACATGCTTTTCTTGGTCGCTCCTGGATTAGGGGGAGCTTTGGGATCAGCATGGTCAGGAATTACTGAGAACCCCTAACACCGGACGTCAAGGGTTTCACATACGGGGTGTAAGGCCCACCACGAGTTTGACATGTCTCCTCCAGAAATCACAGTGAACTTACGAAGAAGGAGTGATCCTTCAAAGTGGGCGTCTCCGGAGTACCCTGGCTGTACATGGACATTCTCCTCTGGAGGGCTGCCGCCTTGTTCCCAGCGCCCGAGGACGCAGTCATGTCCTCCACATCAAATGGGCTGCAACACAACAGGTCCCATGAATGCGCGTTCGTTAAAGTCCCCTCCAACCCCTGGACTGCAGGCTGAGAAAGCACCTCATCATACTAAAGTCAACTCAAACCAGTGGGAATTGGGCTGGCAGAAAATAAACCAAGATAAAAGAAAGTGGAGCAGAAAATGGAGCCCAGACCCACCCAAGGGACCACAGATTAGCATCCTAGCTTTAAGTGCAACTTATCTATACACCTAGACACTAGATAAACCTGTTTCTCTGTTCATATTTAAAAATGTAAACATTAATGCTTGTCCAACACACAATGTTGAAGTCTGTAAAAAGTCTTTGAGCTTTGCAGGGACAGACGGGTTAACAATACAAGAAAGTAACAGACTATTGTTCTAAAGAAAACAAACGTAGACTCCCACTCGCTTCCGTGGACACAGAGACTCTTGCGGCCTGCGAGAGGACAGTCTGTCCACCATGACAACTAATCATCATGCCATCCGGTTCATCCAGCGAGACGAATGATCTTGCATTTGATAGGTCAATGACCACAAATTACAAGGAGGGAAGGCCGGGCAAAAGGCACAGACAGTGTTTCAGTGACAAGAAGTAGGGTCCCTGCTCCTTCTGTGGCTCACCCTCCATATTGGAAAGGGGACCCTGGGATCATGACCCAAGCCGAAGGCAGACGCTTAACGACTGAGCCGCCCAGGCCCCCCAGAAAACCACCTTTAAGTTCACTGCTCTGACAAGAGGTACCTCTTGCCCTTTGGAAATGTTCCATTGCAGGAGAGTGTGAAGGATATTGAAAAGTCTCCGAGGGCCACGTACGGTATATGAGGTGAAGTGGGAGAGGTGATGAAAACCCTATAGCGAGAATCGGGATCTTTCCAAGGGTGAAGTATCTCCTACTGGACAGTTATTTTCCTTCCAAATTAGCTGGATTAAGAGCTATATCTTTTTAAATATATATATATATATATATAACGGTTGACAGGGAGGGAAGGCAACAGGATAAAGTATTTTAAAACAGGAAGTAGGAGAGAACAGTGATAAGACAGGTTCTCCACTTACGGAGACAACAGCGCACGAGCATCATCTGGTGAGCCAGGGGACAGATCCTCGGGCCCTGAGAGGTTCCGACACAGGTCTCGGTTGGACCCGAGAGTCTCCTGTGATGAGCTCCCTGGGGACTCTGACGGTCCAAGCGCCACCCTCGGAACAGCCCTAGCCTGCAGCACGGATTTTGGAACAGAAAAGGGCCACTTACTACCAGGTGATCTCCAGGCTCAGTTTGATGGTGCCGAGGTCGTTGATGTCAACGGCCACCACCTGAGGTCGGGCAGCAAAGAGCTCTTTGGTCTCGCAGGTCACGCTGCCGACCAGGAGGTGCGTGGCGAGCCCTTTGAGTTCTGTGACCTGATGAGAGAGGTGGAGGGAAGCCTTACGGGGAGCACGGGAGAAAGGCCAGGCACACTTCCCCCCGTGCTCTTCTCGGCCCCCTGTGCGCGAGAGCAGTGGTCTTCACCACGGACTCGGGGTGCAGAGAGGAGTCTGCGAGGCGGGGGTGGGGGGCAGCAGGAAGCAGTCACGAACACAGGTCCCCACCCACAGGCCACCCAGCCGTGCAGCGGGAAGACAAGGAGCGGCGGAGACGATACTAAACCTTGATGGAGATGAATCCAACGATCAGGGGCAGGAACACCACTTCCTCCCCGTCCCAGCTCTGCTTGCCATTGGTTTCTATCTTGCCTTTCAGTTTCCACCTCTGTCGGCCGTACTTCATGAAAATCTGCGGAGAAGAACCACACCTCAGGTTCCAGGCCTTCCCCATCCCAACACCAAGATAAAAAGGCAGGGAAATAAAGCAGCTGCCTCTCCTCCCCTTCTCCATCCTCCTCCATCCACCCTTCTGGTGGGTTCTTCCAAATTTCCTGGGGCCGGGGTTGGGGGTGGGGTGGAGTGGGGAAGAGGCTTTCAAGGGGGAGTAAGGTCAGCTTCCCTCCAAGAGGGCATGGAGGGCCTTCTGTAGTAAAAGGTCATCACACCGAGCCCTTCCGTGTCACCGCGGTCATGGGGACCAGTTCCTTCCCCCGTGAGGCTACGAGAACTACTCCCCGGCTCCCTTACAGGGAGGAGAAACCATCAGCTAAAATCTACTTAGCAGCCAGAAGCAAGAAGTAAGACTCCCTCCTCCTGGATGAGGAAGACAGAGCTGAACAAGGATTCTGAAATCCGACATAGTCCCGGGAGAGGGTCTCCAGCTCTCCTTGCTCAGACGGGAAGATGCTCCTCCCCCTGCCCTCCCCAAGGAGAACGATCATAGAGTGTTTTGGAGGAGACAGTTAGATAAAATAATTAAGGGAAGTTCCCTTTTGAAGGGGGAAAAGATAAAAGGCTTTTTTACTTTATGGAGTATATCTTTATACAGAAAGGTCTAGATACTAGTGTTCTTTATGAGTTCTCATGATCCTGGATTAGCTTTTGCATCAGGAGAAAAGACTGCTATCAAGTACAACATTGGAACACTACGGAAAAGATCAGTATGGATCATATAACAAGTAAGGGCAGCTAAAGGGCCAATGTTAAGTTAGCTGTGTTGAGAACTGCACAATGAAGACAGGAGAGCATGTCCTTCTCTTTTTAGGAAAATCATTTAGGGGCGAAAGGTCCCAATGTCTGTGCATTAGTCTAAAATGGTTCAGCACAATAACAACAATCATAGCAGTAATAATAAAGCCAATGTGACATAATGTTAAAAATTGGTGTCTGGATGAAGAGTATGTGGGGGTCTCCATCTCCAAACTTTCTCATTGGCTTAATTTTTTTTTCAAAATCAACAAACGTAAAAGGAAAAAAAAAAAGGCAATTTAAAAGCAAAATAATGGCCACCTGACTCCTGCCCCTCAAATCCTCGATTCCAACCCGCAGACCGACAGGATACTTACTTCATATTGATCTCCCGGACAGAGGCGAGCAAAACCAGCCAGACCTGTAAGGAAGCCACTGGGATATGAGGTGTAGAAGAGATTCCCCCTCTTCACAAACCCACACCAGCACAGTTACAAACCCAAGCGTCAGACCTCTGTGAAAGCTCATGCTATGGTTTTGGGGGAGCACCTGACGGCGCAGCCACGGCTGGGAATTCCATCTATCCCGGCCGGAGAGAATATTCCTGACTGGATTAATCAAAGATGCTGCTTTCTGGGGCAAAGGAGGCTGTCGGGCAACGGCTAGAACTCTATGTACCTTTGGCCAATTGAGGGTCCACCCAGATTCCAGGATCAGAGAATTAGGGCCAGAAAGATATATTCATTTATTTACCCAAAATATTCCCATGAACATAAACGGCTCTCCTGTTTTTCTCTCTGTCCCAAGATTTGTGATTTCTGATAAGCGCCTCTCGTTTGGGTGAAGCTTCTATGGACCCTTGCCTCTCTCCAATTCACTCATTCCTGTGTTTTTCTTTTCCTATGTACCCGGCCTAATGATACCACCATCTACTGTATTACAAAACCGCTTAAAATGGATTATCATCTACACAAAGCCAGTGATTAAGAGAACAAAAACCAACCAACCAAATGACAACGACCCACACTCCCCAAATGGAGATGGGCCTTCCCTTCGAGGGCGCCATTCCTAGCTGGGTCTGCTCAGGCTGAGCTCCAGCCCCAGGCCTGCTGTAGCAGGAAGAACACATCATGTCACACCACTGTCGTGGGACATCTCAGGGACCCTGGGTCTCATCAGTCTTTTTCTTTCTTTCTGTAAATATTTGTGGAGACTCAGCGTGTGGGAGGATCTGTGCACTGGGGTAACAATCTGCAAATTAAGAGAGACTTCCCTGGTACCCAGAAAACAGAACAAAATGTGGTTCAAGTCCACAGGGACGAAACAGACAAGGACAAGACACAGTAAGAGGAGTTAAAGCTGAAGTTGATTTCTGTTTTATCTTACCAGTGAGCCCCCTCTAGATACTAACTCCAGTTTCTTCACCTTTAAAGGGGGGTAACAATGTCCACCTCATAGATCTGTTTGTAAAGACAATCGATGGCAGTGATTGTAAAGACAACATGTAGTAATGATTATATATTGGGGAGTGGGATAAACCATTGCTTGAGCATGAACCAGACACAGTCACCTAAAAGATGTTATCTGTATGAAAAGACAGCAAATTGATACACATCAGAGATGGGAAAAGCAATAAAGAGACAGTAAAAGGAGGTTTTTTCCTATATTTTGTATTTTTGTAAGAATGTGTGACTTATATAATTGAACAAGAAACTCTATTTCATTTAACGTAGGATAGTTTCATGGAGGAAGGTGGCATTTGAACAACAGAATATCTCCTCCGGCAAATGAAGGCTTGGGGAAGAGGACACTTCTGGGTGGAGTGAGTGGCCTGTATTCACTCAGCAATATTTCCGGAGTGCCTACTGTATGTCAAGCATGAATAAAATTGTGGGGAGGGAGGTACGCACATCATACGTACACAGCAAATGTAGGGACTAAACTTGTCAACAGAGGCTTATCAGTAATCCTGGCTCATTGTAATCAAGGAATGAAACAAATTTAACAAAAATGGGCAAAATCTTTAGTACTTTCTCATTTTCTAAAGAAAAAAAAAAAACCCAATACAATTTTATGATAAAGAATTCCAGTTAAGAGTTTAGTACAAATGGTTATATACAATGGAATATTACTCGGCCATAAAAAAGGATGAGATCTTGCCATTTGTGAGAACATGGATGGAGCTAGAGAGTATTATGCTGTGTGAAATAAGTCAGGCTGAGAAAGACAAATACCATAGGATTTCATGTATATGTGGAATATAAAAACAAAACAAATGAATAGACAAAAAGCAGAAGCAGACCCACAGATACAGGGAACAAACTGATGGTTGCCAGAGGGGAGGAGGGCGGGGTGATGGGCCAGATGGGTGAAGGGGAGGGGGAGGTCAGACTTCCAGTTACGGAGTAAATAAGTCATGGGCATGCAAAGTACAGCATTGGGAATACAGTCGATGGTAATGTCATAGTGTTGTATAGGGACAGATGGGAGCTACAGTCATGCTGAGCACAGCATGACATATAAACTTGTCAAATCACTATGTTGTACACCTGAAACTAATGTAACATCGTGTGTCAACCACACTTCAATTAAAAGAAAGAATTCTGTACAGATGTTTAGATATCTTTAATAAGATAGGCAGAGAAAAGGCTATTTGGGTATTCGTGACAATTTTTACACAGTTTAACACTGGTGGAGTGATTATGACTTTCACCTTTTTGTCTATTTGCCTATATTTTAAAAAATGAGAAAGTACCATTTATAAATTTTAAAACAGATTCGAGCAGAACCGTCCCTCACTTTTAATAGAGGCGGCCAGAGAGGAAATTCTTTTGAACTGCTGGTACAAGAGCAGCCCTGGGACTCTTCCATTCCCTCACACACAGGATGTCCATTCGACCAGCAGATCCCTTGGTGGCTCAGTCTCCTCAAGCTGCCATTTATGACCTTTGAGTTCTTAGTTGTTTTTATATTAGCTTAAACATGGTTCTACCCATGGAAAGATGATAAGGATGGTATCACACAATGTATTTTGCCTGCTGTGAGTAGCCCCATGAAGCTGTGAGACTGTGGAATGAATGAATCTGCTTTCCACCCATCTCAAGGACACTCCAGGGTTAAGATGATAGACAAGGTCCAGGGAGGCTTAAAAAAGCACCTGCTGTTACCACCATCTGTCAGTAGATGGCAGCAACCCACCAGCTCGTTCTGCCCCCCCTACCCTCAGAGCCCCTGAGGACCAGTCTAACAATTAGAACGTAAGAAGCCACTTCAACAGATTCCCTGAAATAAGAGCACAATTTAAAAAGTCAATGTTCACTAATCATTTTCTGGAGGATTTGGATTTTTTTTTAATACATCAGAAAAAAAGCTCAATTGACTGGTTTCTACAAATCGGAATTGGCGAGACATGCCAATTCTAAGAAAATCCAAAGTGCCCTTTAAAACCTCTGCAGAGGGGTGGCGCCTGGGTGGCTCAGTCGTTAAGCGTCTGCCTTCGGCTCAGGTCATGATCCCGGAGTCCTGGGATCGAGCCCCGCATCGGGCTCCGCTCTGCGGGAAGCCTGCTTCTCCCTCTCCCACTCCCCCTGCTTGTGTTCTCTCTCTCGCTGTGTATCTCTCTCTGTCAAATAAATAAACAAAAATCTTTAAAAAAAAAAAAAAAAAAAAAAAAAAAAAAAAAAAAAAACC
>NW_022589734.1:23759579-23799975 GCF_004348235.1 Phoca vitulina
AAAAAAAAAAAAAAAAAAAAAAAAAAAAAAAAAAAAAACCTCTGCAGAGGGACACCTGAGCGGCTCAGTCGGTTGAGCGTCCAACTCTTGGTTTCTGCTCAGGTCATGATCTCAGGGTCGTGAGAGCGAGCCCTGCGTCGGGCTCCCTGCTCAGCGGGGAGTCGGCTTGAGGATTCTCTGCCCATCTCCCCACACGCACTTGGGTGTTCTCTCTCTCTCTCAAATAAATGAATAAATCTTTAAATAAAATAAAATAAAACCTCTGCAAATTAGTTCAGGTTTCACCCGTTGCCAGTTTACCTGTGCAATTACAACAGAAGCCTAGTTAAAAAAGCCAAAAAGCAAGAAACTGACCTGGTATCAGTGTGGATAAAGGTATGTATGGGGGAAATGCTTTGAAGTTTTTTTTTTTTCCCTTTCAAAATTACCAGAAATTTCGGGCGCCTGGGTGGCTCAGTCGTTAAGCGTCTGCCTTCGGCTCAGGTCATGATCCCAGGGTCCTGGGATCGAGCCCCGCATCGGGCTCCCTGCTCTGCGGGAAGCCTGCTTCTCCCTCTCCCACTCCCCCTGCTTGTGTTCCCTCTCTCGCTGTGTCTCTCTCTGTCAAATAAATAAAATCTTTAAAAAAAAATTACTAGAAATTTCATATCTGAACTTAGACAAATGGGAAAAAGGTACTTGGAAGGCATGGTTTTTGAGCCTATGAGCCCAGGTTATTGAAGCAAAACTTCTTGAAACTGCTTGTATTGACATCACCCCGAGGCGCTGATCACCAGCATGTTGCCGACCGGCACCAGCCCGGCAGAAGCGGGTCTGCCCCTATGCTTCTGAAGTCCCCGCTGCTCGTGTAAGCCAATCACCGTGCTGCTTGCAGAACTGAAACCAACAGCAGGGCAATTACAGTTACAGCTCGATGTCTTTCAAACCCGGCCAGAGGCCTGCTGGGATTTTCACAGCTGGGGAGAGGTTCATGTTTTCTCAGCACTTTTGTGATTACTGCTGCACCGTCTAGAAAGCGTTCCTGATGGCCACTCTGCAGACCGTCATGGGGGGTGAGCGTCCAGGGGTGGGTGGGGGTGGGGGGCTTTTATTTCTATGGTGCATCTTCCTGTACCTTTGGCTGTTTTACTGTAAACACCCAGATAAAACGGCTCTTCTCTGGCCTCGTTTGTAAGGCCCAGATGCCACAGTACGTAGCCTCCCACCTTTCCTTCCTTTGCTCGGAGACTTTTCTGCTGGAAGAATGCTCCCCATTTTTGCTAGTTCTATGATGAGCTTCCTTTCCAAAGATAAAACAGATCGCACCTGCTGACAGCACATATACACAGAAAACGATGGCTGGGTATTCGCGACAATGTTAACAAAGTTCCGCACCGGGTGGAGCGATGATGAAAGTAAGGAAGTCACACTTTGCTCCAAGGAAAGGAGCCAAGCAGCTGAATGGCTGGGAGTTCTGTTCCAAGCCTCCCTGATTTATTGACCAGGCATACATTGTGCAGATTCACTAGCTCACAGGCAGTTCTTCCCTCTGCCCTGAAAGCCGGGGAGGCAGGCCTGGGCTTGGAGATACCCACTACCTGGGATTGCACTGGAACGGAGCACAAGCTGGGAGAAGCAGCAGCTTTCCTTGAGAGACCACTTTTCATCTGGGTCCTGGCTAACAAGAGACCCCCCCATTAGCCTGACATTCAAGGCAATGGACATCCATAGCTCTTCTTCTAGTACAGGCTCCCGCCCAGCCAGGCCACCTGCCATTTGTCAACGTGCCCTTCCCTCTTTGGTGAATGCCATTCTCTTGCTGTTCACCTGCCCAGAGCAGTCTCTCTCGTTCTAATTCAAGGGTTACATTGGGGAGCCTTCCTCCTTCCTTCCTGCTTCCCTCCCCCTAGATAGGTGAGTGGCACCCTTCTCCCGTCACCTGGGGGGCTTCGGAGACAAGCTGGCCATCCCAGTGGTCTGGGGGGGGTCATTCATTCCACTGAATTTGAATGCACTGGCTCATACATCCATTTTTCTCCAGTGGACTGTGTGGAACTCAAGGCCAGGGGCCACTCATCTGGATGCAGCCTCGTGCTCGGCCAAGAACAGGAGTTCTGTAACCGATCAGTTGTTTTTATCAACAAGGCACCCACACCCCCGGGGGCCCAAACTCACACACACACACACACACACACACACACACACACAAAACCAAAAGGGTTGTTTTCTTTGTGTTGGGTGGTGCAGAAAGGGAAGTGTGGAAGGGTGTGGCTGGAGGAAGCGGGGTTACCAGGTCTGACAATATTATGAAATATCCTCAGTGGATGTCAGTATGTGTGCTGGGGGGTGGTTATGTTTTACCAGAAGGAGTCACAGATAAGAAAGTAGCTGATTGCAAAGATGCAAGATTTCTTGGCAGCGTGAGGAGGCTTCCCTTTTATCAAGAGAGAGGAAGATTTCCATGGAGGTGTTTCCTTTGAAAGGCTTCCTAGTTGTCGTTTCTGAGTTTTCATGTTAGATTAGGGACGTGCAAAGGGAGAATAATCTGTAATGAAAAAGGAGAGTATGTTTTGGGCCTAGAGTCCCCCTGGGGGAAACCGAGCGCCCAGACAGAAGTGACGGAAGCAGACCAGGCGGGAAGGAGAGAACAGGCAGAGGCAGAGAAGGAATTGCTCGGTAAACAGGAGGTCCTGTCAGCCCACCAGGATAACCCTTCAGGACCCAGGGCTATTATTTAGCTGGCGCCCGGGTCCCCCAGGGATGGTGGGCCCCCGGCACCATCATCTGCCGGACGCCCAGGCCTGAAGCTCCACACCCACGCTGCCCGTGGGCTGGGCTGGAGACGGCCCTCCCACAGAGGAGGCCATCCTTGGAGCAAGTTTCTAGTATTGGCTCTGCTCTCTTCGAACTTCCCGCCTCATAGGAGACCAAGTGTGGGAATATTCTAGAAGCCAGGAGCCCTGGAATTCAGTTTCACTTTTGACTCCAACTCACTATGTGACTTCTGGGACAAGTCATATAAAATGGGGAAATGATCATCCTGCCAAAAATGGATGCCTTGGATAACAGAAATCAGGGAAATCTGGTACTCCCTGTGTGAATCGTGAGAAGATGTGTGACCTGAGTCTCTCCCAGCTGTGAGACCGACCAGTCTGCACGGAGGGTGCCGAGTGTCGGGGGACATGAGAGGGACGTGTTTTCTGCTAAACACTGATTCAGGGCAGTTGTTTTCCAGAATGAGGCTGCTGATGAAATCATCCTGCGAGTCTTAAGAAAAAATCTTCCAGGGCCCACCCTGACTTGCTGGGTCTGGGGCAGGGCCTGAGCGGTTTTGGAACCTCAGACTCAGGTAAGAGGACCCAACATGAAGACAATAAACGAAAAACTGACAAAAGCGCGGAGGCCCCACCCCAGTGGGACAACAAGTGTTGAGATTTCACACTGAATGACAAACCAGTTCACACTCAGGTCTGCCATAGAGAAGAATGCAGCCACTGGGGAAGCTGAAGGTCAAGGTCGTTGGTATTCTAGGAATAAGTCATTCAGAGTGGTTCTCACGGGGGTGCCTAGTGCTTGATAGAAACAGTTCCCTGCAGACTAAGAAGGCTCACTCGAAAACGAAGCTCTCCTGCTGAGCACTTAAAAAAAAAAAAGTGCCCTTCCCTATTCCCTTAATTGCAAAAAGTCAACAAGAGGGTGATTAAGTCTCCATTAGCAACAACCCAGGGATCAAGCTGCTGCAGAAACGTGAGGACCAGAGTGCCTCCACCCCAGTTCTCTCTTTGCCACAGTGAATGGGCCCACATTCAAGACAAACGGACCCGTGGCTGCCAATTGGCGAGCCCTGCCCGCAACACCCGGGCCACGCTCCGTTTCCTAAAGCTGGCGTGCCTTTTTTTGTTCTGAAGATGCCACGGTACAGATATCAACAACCAATCACGCTTCTAGGTCAGAGCTTTCCAGAACAAACACCAGAAATGCACTGGACAGAGGAGGAAAATGCACAGTCCTCTGTGGGTTTTACACTAAAAATAAATACCATTAAGTAATGGGTGGGTAGTTTGCAGAAAACGTGAGCAGGAAGGAGCGACTGAAACGACACCCAAAGAAGCCAAGAGACAGATCGAGGACGTGGGATGGTCCGTACAACAGCGCTTTCTATGCCAAGTCAACAGTAGGAGGAAAATGGGAAGGGTCTGCTTTAGATGAAAGGAAGCCTAAGAGACACCTAATGACCAATCACGACGCATGGACCTTATTTGGATCCCAGTGTGAACAAACCAACTGTACAAAGCATTTTGGAGACAGCTGGGGAAACTGGATAATGGAGTGGATTAATAACAAAGGCATATTAATTTTATCAGATGTGATAATACTTGACATTGTGATTATTTACGTAAGAAGCAGCCCCCGTTCTTTAAGGGATGCATATTGAAATACACACGGGCAGACTCACATATCTGGGTTATATATCATCAAAGGGAAAAACAGGGAAAAGCAAATGTGGCAAAATCTTGCTAATTATTAAATCTAGGTGCTATGGGGTTCATTGCAACATTCTCTTCATTTCTGTGTATGCTTGAGATTCTGCCATAATAAAGATTTAAGGGTGCAGGCAAGTCTCAGGACTAGAAGGTTCTGGAACATCAACACATTCACAAATGGGGAGGGGTGAGCATGGGCGGCACAGTGTCCTTGCAAGCAAAGTAAAAATAGCGTGTGCGCTCAAACTTAAGAAGCTCTGTCTGCGGAGACGGCGCCTTCCTCTCTGAACAGGGGAAAGAGTACCTTTCATCTTGATGGAGAACTCCCCCAGCAGGTTCTCCAGCTCTGCCTCGATGGTGCACATATTCTGTGAAGAGGACAGAAAACTGGCATCAGCGCGAGGCTTCTGTCACCAACAGCGCAAAGCACGTGATGTTCTAGAAGCTGCAGACAACTACAGCTCGAGGCTTGAACACCAGCATTTACCTGTTTGCAGAGAGCTCCCTGGCCCTGCCGTGAAGCGTTCTGGACAAAATTCCACCCCCCCACCCAGAGTCTATGCAAGCCTTTTGGTGTACGGGAAATTTAGAGCACAGAAGAACAATTTCACTTATTTCCATGCACAATGGTGAGGATTGGGATGCTAGACAAAAAGGAAAGCAGTCTGGGGGCGCCTGGGTGGCTCTGCCTTCGGCTCAGGTCAGGATCTCAGGGTCCAGGGATCGAGTCCAGCATCGGGCTCCCTGCTCAGTGAGGAGTCTGCTTCTCCCTCTCCCTCTACCCCTCCCCACTGCTCGTGATCTCTCTCTCTCTCAAAGAACTAAATAAACAATCTTTTTAAAAAAAGAAAAGGAAGAAGGAAAGTAGTCTGCTCCTAAATGGAGAAGATCAAGGTTCTTAAGTCGCTGACTTTGGGACCTCCTACAGCAGAAGACTCGCTGTGTTTCCTTCAGATGTTACATCAATGATCTCATCACATTATATCATAAACAGACGAATCCAGAACATGATATTCTGCAAGAACTGGCCTGGATTCTACAAAAAGGTAATGTGGGAAAAAAGTTCTAGACCAAAGGGGCTAAAGAGACATAAAAACCAAATGCCACCTGTTATCTTCCATTAGATCCTGACTTGAAGGACAATACACTAAGACAGTTATCAAAGACATGACCGGGCCAAATAGCGGCATCTGAAGATGCACAGGCCATCGGATAACTCCGTTAGTTGACTAACTGTCTGAGTTGTGGGAATGGCGTGTGTTTGTGCAGGGAGACACAGGCGACCACCGTGGGTTCTGTGCAAAACACTTATGGGGAGAAGGGTCGCCATGTCCATTACTTACTGTCAGATGACTCAGCAAAAAAACAAGGATAAAGAACGAAAAAGTTGAGCATAGGTGAGAGAAGGAAAGCAAATATGGCAAGACGTCACCAACTGGTAAAGGTAGATGGTGTTTATTATAGTAGTCTTGACTTTTCTGTCGGTTGGAAATTTCTCTGAATAGAAATCGGGGCCATAATAACAGCGGTTCTGTGTCCTGCCAAGTGAGTGAGGCTGGCTTCCTGCGGTAAAGGCCACGTGCCCCCAAAATGATTCCTGGGCCTGACAAGAGTCCTCCGCTCACTCTACTGTTGAGGGCCCCCCGAAGGCAGGAGGAGGGACACCATCTAAGTGTGTGGTTAGACAGGTCCCTACCCACACCGGCCCTACTTCCTCCGGATCTGAGGACCTCAACAGAGCAGGCGGTGTTGGAGATCGAAAAAGGAAAAGTGCGTGGCCAGGGCTCTCCCGAGGCGGCCTTGACCGTCCGGCCCCCGGGAGTGGGGGACGGTGGCACCTGCAGGCTTCTCCCCCAGCAACCGGCCTCCATGGTGGGGGGCGGGGGTGGGGGGCACTCGTGCTAGCCCACAGCCCTGTGGGCACCGACAGGGAGTGCTCCGTCTGCGTTTTGTGGGCTCAGGACCTCAGGATGGCTGAGTGAGGCGACAGCGTCCCGTCGTTCTCTCCAGAAGATGCCCTCCCGCACCAGTGTGTCGATGGGGTGCAAAGACGAAGGCATTGCCTTTGCCCTTGTGAGCTCTGGGTACCTCGGGGAGCTTCACAGACCTCGGGGAAACGTCCTGAAGCCTGGGCTCCGGGCCGCTTGAAACAAAGCCTCGGTACCGAACACCGCTTCTCTCAGAGCCCTGCGCGGCCCGGTGAAGGAACACATGGCACCTGCCCGACACGCCAGGGACGTTAGCCTGCAAGCAGGGTTGCCACGAGCGTCTTCAAGAAAACAGGGGGGGCGCAGCTAGTTTAGCAGGTGAGGACTTCTGGGGTCAGGATGCTCTTCCGTCTGAGCCGGGCAGCTGTGGAGGAGTCCTGCCACCCCTGCAGCAGCCCCCCAGCCTCTCCCCCAGAACCTTCTCTGTGATAAAGTCCCGGCTCTGCGGTTCCGGGAAGACAAAAACCACCGATGTCAGGTAAGACGCTACCGAAGTCCGACTCCTTTCTCCCTGAAGGCGCAGTTCCTCTTGCTGCAACGGTCCTCTACATCTTTGAACGTGGGAGCGGAGTCTGATGCCACGGGCCGGCACCTGGGCAAGGATGGGTATTTCGGAAACAGCCGGCGAATGTTCTAGAAGGGGCAGCTTCTCCAGGCTGCCGGTCAGTTACCTGCTCCTGGACTCCGAATGACCGTTTTAAGTGCTCTTTTATTTCTGAGACGTGCACAAATGAGGGCTCAGGAACCAGGGCTGCTTCTAAGCCAGGGCGTCTTAAGCCCTGGGGCCACGAACTTAGACGGGGGGAAGAGAAAGTCCCCATGATTTCACAACCAGTGAAATGCACGGTGTGGAAGCATCACGGATGTGGGAAGCCCCAGCGGTATGACTGGTACCTGTGGCTCTCTGACACACAGAAATCACCGGTGTGTTCACGCCACACCACCAGTTCCAGAGAACCTTGAACAATCACTCATACTTATTGCTACTTTAAAATTTTATAACTTCTGGGGCGCCTGGGTGGCTCAGCTGGTTAAACGACTGCCTTCGGCTCAGGTCATGATCCCAGGGTCCTGGGATCGAGTCCCACATCAGGCTCCCCGCTCAGCGGGAAGTCTGCTTCTCCCTCTGACCCTCCCCCCTCTCATGTGCTCTCTCTCTCTCATTCTCATTCTCTCAAATAAATAAATAAATAAAATCTTTAAAAAAAAAAATAAAATTTTATAACTTCCAATAACTAAGTGGCAATGCTAGAGCTGATAATTTAATTTTGATGTGCTAATAATAACGTGGCATAAACAAAGCACAGCACTATATCAAAATATTTTGCTTTTTAAGATATTTTGGTAACGGTACTACTAATACTGAAATGCCTATTTCAGTATCATTAGTTTCTTCTGAGTTCCTGGATTCCGCATATTTTATTTTATGCATTTAATAATCATTCTTCTGAAAGGGGAATATAGGCAAAGAAGCCGAAACACAGAGAGAGAGACAAAACGGTTCAGACCAGAGACCCTGCTGGAGCGACCATACAAGGCGACCCATGGGGTCAGAGGCTCAGCTCCGGGAACTGCCCAGCAGACCCCATGAACCCTCAGGAGGCTGATGACTTCATTTATGAAATTCGATCTGTGAGCAGACACTCGGGATAGTGAGATGTGCTGCTTGAATTATTCAGTCTTCCATCAAAGACACTTGGTATCAGGTGACCCCAGGAGGAGGGAAGGCCTCCCTGTGTCGGATGCAGGGGCCTCAGAGACAGAAGCCAGGGGAGGCCCACTTCTGCTTGTGGCTCTTTATCTTGTCTCCTTGAAGAGAGAAGGGGACTTCCTTAGCATAAAATCATCACAGGCTGGAGTGTTGGTGACACCCAGCTTTCAGGGCAGCTATCTTAACCGCTAGGGTGGTTCTACTTCTGGGAATAAAGCCAGATTAGCCTGGACACTAGAAAATTTAGGAGTGCACTTAGAGCGTCAAAAACCAGAGCCCTGTGGCTGACTCATGCATTCGCTGAACTTCTCGACAAGCATCCGTAGCCTCCCTATGCAGAGACCGCAAGGCAGCAGGGAGCACAGAAGAGTTCAAGACTTGGTCAGTGAATGGCTTCGTAGCATCTGACATCTTGCGGCTTTTCAGTTTCATGAACAAGCACGGTCCAAGGCACTAGGACATGAGTGACTGCCAGGTGACGCTCGGGGACCAAGAAAGGCCAACGGAGGCTGTGGAATCCAGTGAAGACTGACTGAACCAAAATACGAAGGACAGAAGTGCCCGAGAGTCATCTTAAACAATTCCACGGAAGGACAGCCCCCAAAGAGTGCAAGAGAGGCAAATGGTAAGACAGCTCCCCGAAGGGTAGGCTGAGGTAGCCAAGCGGCACATACCTCCGTGTACTCCCTATAGCTGCGATTGATCTCCGACAGGCTCTCACGGGCAGCCCGGCTGCTAGGCGAGGCCGCGAAGGCTTGCTTCATTTTGCTGGCACCATCTTGGAGGCGTCTTTGGATACAATACCCTTCGTAGAGTTCATCTACCTGTCAGAATCACAGGAGGGAACACGAGGGATGGAACTATTTAATCCCACTTGAAAGAAGTTACACAGGCCATTGTTCAGTCCAAAAGATATTTATGTTTCTGACCTCAACAAGGAGACTCTAGTAGAAGTGTCATCCTTTTATTTATTTATTTATTTATAAAGATTTTATTTGAGAGAGAACGAGAGCATGAGCAGGGTGAGGGATAAAGGGAGAGAGAGAAGCAGACATCCCTCTGAGCAGGGAGCCCCACGTGGGGCTCATCCTGGGACCCTGAGAGCACGACCAGAGTGGAAGGCAGACGCTTGACCAACTGAGCCACCCAGGCGCCCTCCCCCCCCCCGAAGCATCATCCTTTTAACCAGAGACCCATCATCTTTGTTTTAGCCACTGGGATCCATTTTCTCTTTCAAAGCAGATTTTAATCTGAGCCTTCTTTTCAAATTACACGAAATGAAAATGAGCTTAACACTGGTGGGCTGTGTGAGCCAAGTACTGGATGAAGGAGACCGCAGTCTTCTACATAAGGAACAAACATAGGAAGGATTTCCGCGAGGCTCTTACCACTTTAAGGGTATTGTCACAAGGTGATATTCACACATCTACATTTAGCATTTTTTTTTTAAAAAGAACTTGAGCCAAGACTTTACAAAAATCATTTTCAGGTGGCGCCTGGGTGGCTCAGTCGTTAAGCGTCTGCCTTCGGCTCAGGTCATGATCCCAGAGTCCTGGGATCGAGCCCCGCATCGGGCTCCCTGCTCTGCGGGAAGCCTGCTTTCTCCCTCTCCCACTCCCCCCGCTTGTGTTCTCTCTCTCGCTGTGTATCTCTCTCTGTCAAATAAATAAACAAAATCTTTAAAAAAAAAAAAAAAAAAAAAAAATCATTTTCAATAGGGGCACCTGGGTGGCTCAGTTGGTTAAGTGTCTGCCTTTGGCTCAGGTCATGATCTCAGGGTCTTGGGATCGAGCCCCGCATCGGGCTCCCTGCTCAGAGGCGAGTCTGCTTCTCCCTCTCCCTCTGCCCACCCCCCGCCCCTGCTCTTGCTCTTGCTCTCTGTCTCAAATAAAATCTTAAATAAAAAATCATCTTCAATAAAGAGCCTCAACAACATAGAAAATAAAGTTATTAAATTATTCTTAAAATGAGGGTGAAGAGGGGCACTTGGGTGGCTCAGTGGGTTAAGCGCCTGCCTTCGGCTCAGGTCGTGATCCTGGGGTCCTGGGATTGAGCCCCGCATCGAGCTCCCTGCTCAGCGGGGAGTCTCCCTCTGCCCTTCCCTGCTGCTCATGCTCTCTGTGTCTCTCTCTCAAATAAATAAAATCTTTTAAAAAAATGAGGGTGAAACACAACTGTCAAAACTTGATCAAACTGAACACTTAAGAACTATGCAGTGTTTGTGTAAATAATACTGCCACTAAAACAATAAATGGAAACACTGGAGGTGAGCATTTTTCTGCTATACATCTACATTTATACGTCCAAACAATCATATGCTGTTTGCAAATGACTATTGATCATACTCATTTTATAAGCCTGAGAATCACTTACTATCTCGAAGACAGCGATTCTCAATCAACCCAAGGCGATTTTGACACCCCAGGGACATTTGGCAAAAGCTGGAGCCGTTTATTTCCAGCCTCACAGCGGGGAGGTGTTACCACCATCTGGTAGGGACAGAGGCCAGGGATGCTGCGAAACGTCCTGCGGGACAGACGACAGTGCCCTACAACAAAGACTAGCTCCAAATATCAATAGTGCTTAAGTCGAGAAAACCTGGTTATTGCTGATCACATATATGTCCACAGTCTTGCACTCTCCCCCATTATCAGCTCGCTCCCCAGTTAACCACAGGAGTTTGCAGGCAGATGAAAAGGACACGAACCCCAGGTGTTGGTAGAAGCAAAGGAAATCAGGGACTTCTCGAGGCAGGGACCTGCCTCGGCCGACTTGAATTTTTCATTTCAGTACAAACTTTATTCCCTCAAAAGGCTGTAGAACCAGAGGAAGGTGGAGATGAATATAATGGGTTTCAGAGTTTAAGATTCCTCTTTCGTTCTGAAAGCAAGTTTTTGGGTGCTGACGACAAAGCGTCAGGAGGACCTGTTAGAGTAGGTGGAATTTTCCACCATTGCGATCTCTGTCTAGACGTCAATCACACTCAACTTAGAAGATGCACATTAAGAGACTGGAAATTATTCTCTGGTTAAAGGATTCTCTGTTGCTCTTTCCTTCAACAACTCACTCCACTTTGGTGAGAGCAATTGCCAAACTCTGGAAGCAGCCTTTCGTCTTTGGGGTCGATGGGTTTGTCTCTGATTAAGAGGGAGATGCAAGGTCAAGGGTAGTGAAGCTGCTGATGAAATCTTTGGGTTGGTGACTGGCAGAGAGGGTGGCTGCCATACCCTAAAACCAAGCTAAGACTCACCTGGTGAGCTTGTTAAAATGCTGATGCCCAGGCCCCCCTCTGAGATGCAGATTCAGTAGGTTAGGGCTGGGCTGGAATCTGGAATATTACATAAACATTGCAGATCGTTCTCATGGGGTTGGTCCCCACAAAACCCCTAGAAACACAAGAGCTGATCCCTCTTCCAGGGCAGGCCAGACTGTTTCACCCATGGGGTCCCCTGGGAAGCTGCCCCTTCCTCCCTTTTCCCCACTACTGGGTTTGCTAAAGTCTGAGACTGTAATCCTCTCTATAGGAAACTGCTCATGGGGACATCAGTTTAGCCCTAAAGATGCAGTCTGTTACTCTGCATTTGCAGAAGAGTTAATTCTTTGTTTTCATTTCAATGCCAGCCTATCCTAGCCCCATGGAGTTAATCTGTAGGATAAAGGGTAACTCTGTACCCACTTGAGTGGGAACAGGCCGACTGTAGGCAAGCGTTGGTCTCATCCACACGTCAGCAGGGACCCTCAGCAAACCAACTGCTGGACTCATTCAGTTAAGTACCATTTGTGAGACATGCTGTGCATAAGGTGCTGCAAACAGACCGCCCCCAACCTTTCGTGACCCCCGGGGTCGTCATGGCTAACCACGATGGCTGCAAGATGGATACATACACTCCTACCTGAGAGGGATTTTGTTTTCTTGCTGTGTTTCTAACTAAACAGAGTAATTTGCCAACACCTGCCTGCCACACAGATACCTCTGAATGGATGTCATTGTTTTATTTATTGAGTTTAACAGAAATTGGAGCAATTTCAGATTCGCCCAGGTAATAGATATTTTTCAAAGTGGAAACATGCAAAGGCAGCTGCATATACATATGTTTACATACATCTAAATCGTCACAGAATTTTAAAACAAAAGGATTCTTAGGCTCATTTAGATTGAATGCATGCACCTCCCGGCCCCATTTCACGGAGTGGAAAACCAAGGTCCACATGGGTGATATAGCCCAGAGAATATGTGACTGGAGCCTAGGGCTTCTGACTCCTAGCAGAGGGATCGGCTGAAGGCTCCAGTCTCTCTACTTGGAAGAGAGGCTGATGCACATGGATGCATATAGGAATGACCATTGGTGGGATTTAGCGGCTCCCAGTGGGAACGATTTTCAGGTTGCCCCAGTAACTCTTGGCAGTGTTCAGAACAATGGGGTGACAGTCCCACCCCATGCTAGCCTGGTTGGATCATCAGTGAATGGTTTGTAGGGTTCAGGGCTGGGTGTCAGGGGTCCTGACAAAATGGCCCACGTCGACAGGGGCGACAAAGATGAAAGAAAAGGTGCCTGGAAACCACGCCATGTGAGGAAGGACAGAAGGAGCCAGGAGTTTGAGAAAGAGTTAGGGACGTACATGGCACCTGTCCTTAAGTACTTTCAAGGCCTTCGTGAAGAAGTTTACGGGGAACCAAGCTATATGCATGGCCCCAGAGGGTCCAGTTACACAAGTGTGAAGTTTCGTGTAGGGTGAGTTTGGTTCGATCTTTACCAAGACTGCACAGGGACTAAAAGCCCAGCAAGAGGCCCTGTGGGAAGCACTTCAATGTTCGTTGAACGGAAGGAGAGTCAGAGCTATGCCAGACTGTCAGGCTCTTTTCTCCTTTTTCTCCATCTTTCCTGCCCGTTGGAGGACTTAATTGATAATCAGTTTAGGAGTCAATTAGGTAAGACATTCTCCGCGGACTACGTGCCATGCTTAGGCCAAAGGCGTATTGATTAGTGACTGAGGACAGAAACCCAGAAGCCAAGACAACGGGAACTTCATTACCTTACTAATGTGAAACTCCAGGCGTCTCATGTATCTTTCAATCGTTTTAATTTGCTGGAATTAAAAGAAGAAGTTTGAAAAAGTACAGCCATTTACAGTTTAACTGATCTAGACCAACAAGAATATCTTCTTCCTGATCTCAGACCCAAAATTACCAGAAAATGCTAAATACCTCCCCTTCCTTCCAATGTTGGCTATTTCAGAGAATCTCTAATACCAATTTGGAAAGTATTTACTAAAATATCGAATAAATATTCTGAGAGATGAGCTTGAGTTAGTAATGGGAATCCTTGTGTTGAACATTGAGGGAGGCCAATCAAATGGAATTCACTGGGTTTCTAGCAGGGCAATATCCTGTTGGGGCATACTTCTAATCCTTCACAGTAACATATTTTATCATCTCAAAGATGAACTCACCACCCTACAGTTTAGTGTCTCTGAAACCGGGGTGCATTTTGAAACTACTGTCCGTACGTGCTCAAAGATAATCACAGTGGTTCATGTGTCATCTCTTTGAGTTATAAATATTGTTATTACATGCATTAAATTTAATTACCCTCTCCAATGTCTTCAAAAAATATTACACCATGATTCAGCATTAAAATTACGTATATACAGAAAGGCATGCAAAGAGAGCAGCAGCATATATGAATAAATAAAAACAAACTCTACATTTAAAAGAAGCCTAGAAGAGTTTTGTCACGAAGTATAAAATACACATTTTAAGTGAACAGAGAAAACCGTGCCAGGGTTTACCTGGAATCACTTTTTTTCCCTTAGGGAGATATAAAATAATGGTGTGTTTTTCAATCAAAGACATCTTCAATTTGATGAAATACGGCAGTCAATTAGAGAGAACACAGGTAAGGACCTTCAAATACCTGGAAAGTTCTTGAACTTATCAGCGCACAGAGAAACCCTACAACCAGGTGGCATTTTAATGGAAGTGACCTTCAAGATGTTATTGGAGCTACAGATCATGGTACTTATTCATCCGCCCTCATTAGATACAAGAATGACTTACTAGGCTTAGAAAAATCATCAGTTCTTGGAGATCTGGTTATGCCTAAAGAGGAAATCACGGACCTCTCTGCAAACATGCAGTGTTTTATTTTTTCGCAATACTCCCCCCACAGAATGATAACTTACCTTGTCTAGGTCATACAGCACACCCTAAAATAAAGAAGGAGTGTCCAGATTAAAACATAGTTTCCTCACAATTGTTACTGATTTCAATAGAGGGATTCAGTTTGCATTTCTGCATTTCCGGGGAAGAAATGATCACTCCTGCAAAGTTCTGCTGGGTTATTTGAAATAGTGGCGAGAGTACTTTTAGGGGCCCGTATTTATTTTCCCTCTGTGTCTCCAGAATTCCACCCCAATCTCTCTGCACCCAAGGGTCTCACTTGCTTTCAGCTCTCCTCTCTTACATCCTGAGGGGCACATAAATTCATATTAACTTTTAAATAAGGAAAGCAAGTTAACATAGAATGGAGCAGGGATAGCCCTTGCCCTCCCATTTAAACATATAAAACTGGTGTTTAAGGAGAGTCCTGGAGGGCAGTGATAGGCTTTTCACAAATTGTTTTTTAAGCAAGTTCATTTCCTGTGTGTTTGTAATAGCACAGTGTAATCGGCACACCATTCCCATGTCCCCCATCAGGAGGGTTTTTCTATGGAACACCAGGTCCCAGCAAGAGCTCCTGCGTCCATTCACTATTGTTCTCCAAGGAGAAACATGTGCTGCCACTGAGGATGCTCAAGGGCATTCCAAAGCGGAAGGCCATTCCACAAGGAGTTGCTCCCCACAGAGATGGGGCAGTTCCTACTGTAACATCATCGGGGGATAAAATCTTTTAACTCCCATAAAGCTTTTAGCCTCTGAGCCTTCGGAAAGGACATGACTACACATCTTAGCAGATCTCCGAAAACAGAAGAAGACAGTGGCTATTGATGCACAGCTCTACCTCTTAGTGCGTGGAGACTTTTCCTGGGCTTTGTGACACCTTGAAAGATTAAGGTGTAAGATCATTTTGAACTGAACAAAATTATTTAAAATAGTGTATAGGGGAGAAGCACCTCTTCAACCAGATAAGTCCTCACAAATTTATTAGAATAGAGGACACCTGTGAGCTGCGGGACATAAGGACATGTAATGGAACGGGCTCAGGGGCTCCTCCCAACTTCTCGTAACAGGTGCCCCTGGGATCCCCTTGCCCTCCCTGACGTCATTGACCTGTACTATTTTCTTAGTTGTTCTGGGCTCCAAATTCTGTACTAACAAAATGCTAGGAGAACCCCAACTTTTCATTTCCTTATATGATTTGGAGGAGGGGTAGAGGGGGTTGCAGTTGCTTCTGTTTAGTATTTTTTCCTGATTATAAAGCGTATCCACATAAACATGCTTGGAAAATACTGAGAAGTATTAAGAATAACTTTAACCTTCTCATACATGCATCAGGGAGCAGATAGTACTCTCCCCCTTGGATCTGCTTTTCTTAAAAAGTTCTTCCTCATCCCTGTACCCTTCCCCAGATCCCTATCCCCATCCAGTAGGAAAAAAAAAAGATACTTAGCCCAAAAAAAGGAATACTGGGTTAACATCCTAATGATCGGATGGTACCTACCAGGCGAGAGTTTCTTCTCATATCTTTTAACTGAGCGGTCAGCTTGTCCAGCTCTGTCTGGTGAACCTCCAGATACTCACTGCAAAAAGAACAGGAGACCTACTCGTGACCTCTGTACCGTGCTGCCCTTGTCCTTCCGAAGGGGACGAGGAACCTGAGCCCTGCTCTGGGGAGGGGAGAGTCGGTGGGGAAGAGGCTCTAATCTCTCAACTTTCTGAAAGCTCCGGGAGTTGCTTCTGATACCATCCAGATGGTCAAAAAGGAGAGCCCCTCTGAGGCTGCAAGTCCAAAAAAGAAAAAGCAGTGGGGAGGGAACGGGGCAAATGATGTTTTGGGTCTCCTGGGTCCAGGCTCCCAGAATTCTATCTAGTGAAATATGACACCAACTCTAGAGGTCTCCCCACACACCAGGGAGATTTTATTCTGGGCCAACAATCCGTATAATAATAGACTATAATATATAACATAATAACTTGGGAAGGTTTCAGAATCCTTCCTCTGCGATCACTAAAATGGAGCTGTCTGTCCATCGTCGTTTATGTGAAACCCAACACTGCGCTGAGTTAAACACATCACTAGTTCGGATCTCCCTCGATGCTATGGATGTGATGCGGCATCTCGACATATTTCACACGTTTGAGACTCATTGAAGGCTTCCTCAATTACGGTGCAAGAATAAAATGTCTACTACAGAAATAGACATTTTAAAATGATCTCTTAAAACTTTTCCGTGCACCCCTCCTCCCCCTGAGGATTTTAGAAAGGAAAAACGTTCTAGGGTGCTCTTAGCGTCGATGTTCTTACTCGAGTCCGTTTTTCAAGGCTCTGACGACCTCTTCCACCCTCTGAGGCTGAGGCTCTTTGGGAGGGTTGTTGTTTTTGTGTCCTAAATTGTGCATTTTCTTCAGTTTGGCCTGAGGCTTCTTGAGAGCGGAGGGATTTTCGATGAAGGAGTTACATCTGTGCAAAGGAAAAAGAAATCGTGAGTCTCGGCATCCAAAAGGGTCTGAGCAAAGAAATGCCCTTTGAATCATTTTGTGTTCATATCTGTGTCTTGTGGGGAAGGTACGGGTCCCCGATAGCTGAATAACCTGAGCCATCCTACGTGTGGTTTAGCGGTGGATTTGCTATTAGATTTATGAACTGCTGAAATCTGGGAGCTCCGCAAAGCAGTGGCTCCCCAGGGTCAGGTCAGGGGCTCTGAGTGAGGACACACCATGCCACCGAACCCTTACAGAAAGCCGCGGACAAGTGCTTCCAAGGAAACGAGGAAGCAGAAGGGTCTAATCCGACGAAAAAAATACGCGGGCTATGCAATGTTGAGCACAAGCATCTGCTAAACTCGACTGGGATGTGAATGAACAGTTTCTGGATAAAGGGCTACTCCAGACGGCGTCAGAGAAAGGCACACGTAGCCGAACCCATGGCTTTGTGTGAGCTTTCTTCTTCTGGAGTACATTACCTTTAGGGAGAACGCAGAACTCAGCGTCTCTGTTAGTGGCAGGGACGCAGCCTGCAAGCGGAGATGGACACCTGAGAGAACTTAGACCCCAACCCCGGATCTGATTAGGAGACCGAGAGGCCAGAACCTCACCGACCCAGCTGTCAAAGGGAAAGCCGTGACCTCCGAGGCTGGCAGGTGCCCGCCCTGCGCCTCCCAGGCTAGTTACTCTTTCCCTCGGCATAACCGTCCGTACCAAAGGGGACAGGACAGGTCGAGCACGTAGGCCCCTGAGGGCCCAAGACCTCTGTCGTGTCGGAAAAACTGAAGACAAACTTTTTCCATGTTACCTATTTCATGACCCGTGTGTTCCTTCTTGAGTTCCCCGAAGTCCTATTTTAGAGGAAGGGAGATTCGGGAGAAACCGGAAGGCTAACTTTCCCAAGCCTGTGTCTGAAGGACATGTGCTGCCCAGAGTCGCTCAGCAGAGGCGGTCTTTACCCACTGCATGACTTAGAGCAAACACAGTCTCCCCAGTCTGGCTGTGGTGGGAGACGTGCAGCCCAGAGGGGAGGGGGCGGGGAGAGCCAGGCACACAGACTGCTAGCTCATCCCAAATCTCCAGCCATCTGCTTGGCAGGAGGAATTCTAGATGACAGAAAGAAACTACGGCACTTAATTTTTGGTACATTATGTCTTTTCCATGGAAGAGATTAAAATACCATGCACGCGTGTGTGCGTGCATGTGCATGCGTGTGTGTGTTTCAACAAGGCTGAACGTTCGCAGAGCCTCTCGAGGGCATGAGCTCACAGCCTTCTCGAGCTGCGTCCCGGGACAGAACCACACCCGACTTGCCTGGACCGTCTCTCCTGCAGGCCGCTGAACCCCGCAAAGGACTGGCTTCTGATGATCCCATTGGGCCCCCCAGGAGAGAAGGATTGGGATCCTACCAACATGATTTCTGGGAGTCTGGCTGGTAGTCCTGGAAGACAGTGGAAAGATTAGGGCAAATTACAGGCAGGTCCAGACAGAAAAAACACTACACTTGTCAACAATGGCAAAGGTGAGGGGAGGTAAGGTGAGTCATGAGACCATTAGTTGTTTGTAAGTCTTCTTTCCTATGACCTGTTCTTTTCAAGCCAAAGGGTTCAGCTCTCAGGTGAAGAAAAAAAAAGATACCCACCTACTGAGACAGAAATAAACAGAAATTGCATACAATCATCAGTCATTTTAGGTTTCTTTTCAGGGATTTTTTTTTTTTAGACAAGGTTCAAGAACATGGAAACTTCGGAATGTTTACCTCCGTTCAACAACAAAAACAACAGCAGAAACACACAAATAGGCCAAGTCAAAGTGTCAGCCGGGTCCCGCATCACATTCAAAACACAGTCCAATCTCAGGGGAGAATTCGACACTGAGAAGTCAGATGGCTGAAAACACTAGTTTTCTTTAAAGATGAATTGACTTCAACGTGTTCTCCTTTTCTCTACCCTTAAGTCTATTTCGAAAGATAGGATTGTGTCACTCTTGTGGGAGCATGAAAGAAAACCAGTAAAGAGAGCGTTCCCACAAGTGCTGATCATCTATGTTATTATGATACGAATACCAGAGCAGAGGGACAAAGAGAGAGGGCAAGACCACAGGAAGCACACACCCCATTTCGGTCGCTTGCTTGGCTCTTGTCGAGACTCCCCTCGAATGACTAAGACGCATTGTCCAAACACAGCTTCGGCGGGCCCGCGAGCCCAAGGTCAGTTCCCCCAAAGGACGGGCCTGAGCTGTCAGGTAACGCTTTCCCCCGAGGTCAGGTGCAGTGGAAGCACGTACCATTGTGTTAGCAGGGACCCTCAGCCCGAGAGGGGGGCGGCCGAGGAGCAGGCTCCCAGGAGAAGGGGGAGGCAGCTACTGTCCAGACTGAGGACGTCCAAGGTGGGCAGACACCAAGTCGGCCTGTGTGAACGGCATCAACCACTGTCCTCCAAAGACCCAGCCAGCCAGCAAGAACAGCTAAGAGACACAGCAGAACTTCCGCGGTCTATCCAGATGTGACAGGAGATGGGATAGGATGATAGGATGTGATGGAGGAGCCACCCCACCAGGCCCTACTCAAGGCATTCTATTCTAGGCAGCTGAGCAAAGGAAGGAGGCTGCAGTGAGCTGCCTCCCCAGAGAGAGGACACACAGGCCCCTCCCCCGTACCGCGACTGGCTGGGGTTTGCAGGCATTCTTGCAGGGCCCGGGTGCTGACTCACTCACGATGGGCCCTGCAGGAGGCAGCAAGCCTGCTCTTTGACCTGGATGGGACAAGAGTCCCACCCCTTCCATTCCAGCCTTGGGGGGTGGTGGTGGCGGAGTTTAAGTTTTGCAGGCATTCTTCAGAATTTTCAAACTGATAAAGTGGAAGTATGTGTGTGCATGTGCAATAAAGTTCAATCTAGTGCACCAAGGGCAGGACAAAATGCAGGACTTAATGAGGTTCTCCTAAGTGCCCTTGGCTGCTTACGAAGAGGTCCGTCCACTTCTCGGGTGCATGAAGCATGCCTGTGTGACCTTTGTATCCACATTCAAACTCGTCATGAACATCAAGAAGACATTATAGCTTGCGTTATTTCTGTACTCAAAAGTGTTATAATCAAAAACACATCTTAACGTCTAAATTTGGCAATTTTTTTTTTTTTAAGTAGGCATGGAGCCCAGCACAGACTCGAACTCACGATCCTGAGATCAAGACCTGAGCAGAGATCAAGAGTTGGACGCTCAACTGACTGAGCCACCCAGGTTTCCTGAAATTGGGCAAATTTTGTTAGTATTGTCTCTCATTTTGTAAATTACTGTTCAATACATCTGTTGTTGCATTATGGAGTTCTTTGACCACAGGAAAAGAATGAAAGCATTTAAAAATATTTTAATGGCATGATTGTCTTGTACTTCCTAGAAATTTTTAAGCCAAAAAAATTTTTTTTTTCTCTTATCCATTGGATTGGTAGTTTCCACTATGGACATCTGGTTCCCTCTGCCTAGGCATTCAGTTTAACTAATGCGGAGTGCCACGTGGGTGTCCAGATTTTGAAAAAGTCCTCAGGTGATTCTTAGGCTCAACAAAGAAAAGGAAAAAAAAAAAGGTGATGTTGGTTGAAATTTTTTTTTTTTTTGAAATTTTAAAACTGCAGTTAAAATAATCTGCTATAATTTCTCAAATCCAACTTTTGAGAAGGACTATTCAGTTTTTTAATTTAATTTTATTATGTTATGTTAATCACCATACATTACATCATTAGTTTTTGATGTAGTGTTCCATGATTCATTGTTTGCATATAACACCCAGTGCTCCATTCAATACATGCCCTCTTTAATACCCATCACCAGGCTAACCCATCCCCCCACCCCCCTCCCCTCTAGAACCCTCAGTTTGTTTCTCAGAGTCCATAGTCTCTCATGGTTCGTCTCCCCCTCCGATGCCCACCCCCTTTATTTTTCCCTTCCTGCTATCTTCTTTTTTTTTTTTTAACATATAATGGATTATTTGTTTCAGAGGTACAGGTCTGTGATTCAACAGTCTTACACAATTCACAGCGCTCACCATAGCACATACCCTCCCCAACGTCTATCACCCAGCCACCCCATGCCTCCCACCCTCCACCACTCCAGCAACCCTCACTTTGTTTACTGGGATTAAGAATTCCTCCTATCAGTGAGAGCATATGATACATGTCTTTCTCTGATTGACTTATTTCGCTTAGCATAATACCCTCTAGTTCCATCCACATCGTTGCAAACGCCAAGATTTTGGGGTTTTTTTGATGGCTGCATAATATTCCATTGTATATATATACTACATCTTCTTTATCCATTCATCTGTTGATGGACAGCTTGGCTCTTTCTATAGTTTGGCTATTGTGGACATTGCTGCTATAAACATCGGGTTGCACGTACCCCGTCGGATCCCTACATTTGTATCTTTGGGGTAAATACCCAGTAGTGCAATTGCTGGGTCATACAGTAGCTCTATTTTCAACTTTTTGAGGAACCTCAATACTGTTTTCCAGAGTGGCTGCACCAGCCTGCATTCCCACCAACAGTGTAGGAGGGTTCCCCTTTCTCCGCATCCTCGCCAACATCTGTCATTTCCTGACTTGTTAATCTTAGCCATTCTGACTGGTGTGAGGTGGTATCTCACTGAGGTTTTGATTTGGATTTCCCTGATGCCAAGCGATGTTGAGCACTTTTTCATGTGTCTGTTGGCCATGTGGATGTCTTCTTTGGAAAAATGTCTGTTCATGTCTTCTGCCCATTTCTTGATTGGATTCTTTGTTCTTTGGGTGTTGAGTTTGATAAGTTCTTTATAGATTTTGGATACTAGCCCTTTATCTGATATGTCATTTGCAAAATCCCACAGCAAATATCATCCTCAATGGGGAAAAACTGAGAGCTTTCCCCCTAAGGTCAGGAACATGGCAGGGATGTCCACTATCACCACTGCTATTCAACATAGTACTAGAAGTCTTAGCCACAGCAACCAGACAACAAAAAGAAATCAAAGGCATCCAAATCGGCAAAGAAGAAGTCAAGTTCTCACTCTTTGCAGATGATATGATACTTTATGTGGAAAACCCAAAAGACTCCACCCCAAAACTGCTAGAACTCATACAGGAATTCAGTCAAGTGGCAGGATATAAAATCAATGCACAGAAATCAGTTGCATTTCTATACACCAACAACAAGACAGAAGAGAAATTAAGGAGTCGATCCCATTTACAATTGCACCCAAAACCATAAGATACCTACGAAAGAATCTAACCAAAGAGGTAAAGGATCTGTACTTAGAAAACTCTAAAATACTCATGAAAGAAATTGAGGAAGACACAAAGAAATGGAAAAACGTTCCATGCTCATGGATTGGAAGAACAAATATTGTGAAGATGTCAATGCTACCTAGAGCAATGTACACATTCAATGCAATCCCTATCAAAGTACCATCAACTTTTTTCAAAGAAATGGAACAAATAATCCTAAAATTTGTATGGAACCAGAAAAGACCCCGAATAGCCAGAGGAATGCGGAAAAAGAAAAGCAAAGCTGGCGGCATCACAATTCCGGACTTCCAGCTCTACTACAAAGCTGTCATCAAGACAGTATGGTACTGGCACAAAAACAGACACATAGATCAATGGAACAGAATAGAGAGCCCAGAAATGGACCCTCAACTATATGGTCAACTAATCTTCAACAAAGCAGGAAAGAATGTCCAATGGAAGAAAGACAGTCTCTTCAACAAATGGAGTTGGGAAAATTGGACAGCCACATGCAGAAGAATGAAACTGGACCATTTCCTTACACCACACACAAAAATAGACTCCAAATGGATGAAAGACCTAAATGTGAGACAGGAGTCCATCAAAATCCTAGAGGAGAACACAAGCAGCAACCTCTTCGACCTCAGCCGCAGCAACTTCTTCCTAGAAACATGCCAAAGGGAAGCAAGGGCAAAAATGAACTATTGGGACTTCATCAAGATAAAAAGCTTTTGCACAGCAAAGGAAACTGTCAACAAAACCAAAAGATAACTGACAGAATGGGAGAAGATATTTGCAAATGACATATCAGATAAAGGGCTAGTATTCAGTTTTAAATAAGAAGTACTATTCAGTTTTAAATAAGCCTCTCTCTGCAAAGTTTAACTGTCTTGTTAAATGAATTAAACAGTGAGAGAGTAAAACATATGAACTGGATGGTAGAATAATTTACCTTCTACGGTTCAGTGATAGATCAGGAATGGTCTTGAGCATAAAACAAATGTTTGCCCAGGATTCTCAGAATGTAAAATGCTTCAGGATGGGTAAAACCCTCAGAGGCTTTTCATCACAGTTATAGGTTGAATGGGTGATCCGTAGGAACAAGACTTTCTGGTCTTAGAAATGATCATTATCAGGAAAGAATTTGGCCGAGAGCTGGTCTGGGCTGAGATCTCTATCCTGCGGGTCCGTTCTCCTGAAGGCTGACAAACTGCCCCAGGACAGTCATAAAACTAGCGTGCACAGCCCCCCCCCCCCCCCCCACAGTCAGGCTCGTGGAGGAAGGGAGTAGGTTGGGACGGGGTAGACGGAGGAGGCGGTCTTAGGAACAAGAGTATACACACACACGTGGCCCATCCACACCCCCAACTCTGAAGCAGGGCTAGTTCTTCGAGACCCATCTTCCAGCTCCCCCAGCACCTCCCCACTTGCAACTTATCCCACAGACGCTCTCTTACCACCTTTTTGGTGACCCCACTCCCACCTCAGGGCCCACTGAGTCGGCTAAGTCTGCAGACTCCTCCTGGCTTCCTAGAAACCCCATGGATGCATTGTTCCCAGCATCCAGCCAAAACACCCCCAAAATGACACCATTCCTTTTCAAGGCCTTAAGGACTTAAAACCAGTCATCTCCACTGGCAATTTACATTCTTAACGGCGAATGCTCCTTTGGCCTAAAAGCCTTAACCTAAAAAAAAGGACCACAGTAGAACTGCAGTATTGTGGCCGTTAGGGGTATAAAGCGGTACCCAAAGTCTGGAGGGCAATTTGGTAGTATTTGTTTGAGAAGTAAAACATACGGATCCTTTAACGCATCCCATCTACTCTTTGGTATGTCCTGTAGACAAAGACTCAAGTTCACAGATGGGCATCTATGGGGTGTTCACGACAGGCAATATACCAGTGGAAAAATGGAAAGGATATGAATGTTAATCTTTTCAGCAATGGTCAGTACATTATGGCAAAACCATGGGAGAGGATACTCTGCCGCAGTTGAAAATCAATAGGCCCACATAGAAAGATCCCAGGGACAAATTGTGGAACAAAACAGAGTGTGATACCAGGAGTGTTAAAAACAGAACAATATAAAACCATGTACATGGAATAGAAAAGTCCTGAAAGCATCCACAAGATAGTCTATGGAGCAGACGGACTGACGGGTAGTCAGGCATATTTTAATGGTTGTATTCATTTTCATAAAGGAAATATATTTATGTATTATTTGTATGATGCAAATTTTTTTTTTTTTTTTTTAGATTTTATTTATTTATTTGAGAGAGAGAGAGGGAAAGAGAGAGCACGAGAAGGGGATAGGGCAGAGGGAGAGGGAGAAGCAGACTCCCGCTGACCAGGGAGCTCGATGCGGGGCTCGATCCCAGGACCCTGAGATCATGACCTGAGCTGAAGGCAGATGCTTAACTGCCTGAGCCACCCAGGTGCCTCATGATGCAAAATTCTTTTTTGGAATTGCAAACGTTTGGAGCTGCCCCGAGTTGGGACTGGAGGAAAAAGAACATCACACACAAGAGTATATATGATGGGACAGATGGCAATGAGACTTATCCTGGGGGGGGGGGGGTGTCACTTCATAATGTGGAAAAATGGTGACTTGCTGTGAGATACACCTAAAATTCATAGGATATTGCATGTCAATTATACCTCAATTTAAAAAAAGGACAAAAAAAGAACATATCTGGTAAGTGTTGGGTAACAAGTATATTTACTCTGTCATGTATATTTATAAGTCTTGCAAAGGAGAAATATGATTTCTAAGAAATGATGTGTTTGGTGTCACAAATTCTCATTACGCCAGAACAATTCCAATCCCCCCAGCGAAGTCCTTATTATGAGTTCTCAGCTTTGCGCCATCTTTATTTTCATCTGCCAAACTTGTAGAGGGGGGGACAGTGCTTAGCCTGCCCTGGACCCCAGACATCACGCCATGGCTCTCCAAAGACCATATCTAGTAACCAAGAAATTCCACATAAAGCAACAAATGCTTCTCTGGATACTGCTACTTAAAACTGCTGGGGCTTCGAGAATGTCTGCAGTCCCTAAATTATTGAGTCCTCGCCGGGTCTTCCTGACAAGGCTGGCAGCAGCATTCCTCTGGATGCCCTACATCACAGAAAAGCTTCAGATCTCAGGCCACTGGTCAAGCTGCGGGTCTGCTCCTCGCTTTGCTTTGTCCCAAGAGGCCCGGCTGGTGCACCAGGCAGCCACCCCACCTGCCATCCCCCAATCCATGGCAAGAACGGAACTCCTCTGGAAAGAATCCCAAGCACCTTGACTTAAACAAGGCCCCCCGTTGGGAGCTGAGCCTCTCGGCAAACAAGCCAGAAAGCCCCGGTTCTTTCTCGTCTTGACTGTTTCCACAATGAATCCCGAGGCTTCCTCCTCTCCTGCCCAGTGATGCGATCCAAGCACAGACCAGGGGCTTTTGATGTGAAAACGAGTATAGGATTTCATACATCATAACATGGGGATACAGGTGCCCTGGGCCCTGGTGGGTGCTAGGGACCGCCACCCTCTGACAGAAAGTTCTTGAGTTTGTTTAAATTAGAAGGTAGCTCCTCCAATCAGCAGGCAGCTTTTGGAGAAGGGCACAGAGCCTGGAGCTGGCAGGGTCTGGGGAGGGGGCTGAGGCAGATAAAAAGAGGCCAGGGGATCAAGGACTCCCCCCTCCCTCCACTGGGTCTCCTGCCTTGTTTAGACCGGAAATCGAATGTGCAAATCTGGGTGCAATTCAGAGGGGGGAAAGAGCCAGCTACCTGGAGAACTTCGCGATCGGCTGACTCTCAAGAAGAAATGAATGAGTGATAGAAATCACCCCCGGAGATTTGCTGGCAGGGTGGGTAATGATGAGCTTTTATCCCTCAGCAGGGCCCTACACACAGCTCGTGGTAACACTCCCAGCAGAAGTCATAAAAGAGGAAGCAAAACCTTTGAAAAGTTCAGTCCTGGTGACAGGTCTATGTTCCACTGTATTTTTAGAAGTTGGCACTCTGCCTTATACGTTCTTGTGAGTTTGATTAGCTTGAGTTGCAAGCCTCTCTCCCCAAATTGGAACCGTTCCTCTTGGGGACCCACGAGGTTAGGGATGCTAAGGTAAGGATCCTGACAGCCCAGTTACAGGCTGACCTCCTTTCAACACCTGTCAAGCAAGAGTCTCCAAGCTGACTAGTTCAGAGAGGTTGAGTTGGAGGCACGGATTAACCTGTAAAGTAACTGGGCAGACTATCTCATCTGCTAGAAGGAATGTGAAGATGATCGTTAGAGTTAAGTATGCTGAGGTTCATTTGCAGAAACAGGAATTATTGAGCTATTTTGAGTTTTTCCAGGCGTAAAAGCGCTCTGCTCAGGAAAGTACAAAAGAAGTGGAAAGAAGGCAGGGCAGAGATGGTGAGAGAGACCCAGCGTGCCTCCAGTAGAATTTCGGTGTATTTTGTATTCCTCAAGTCTCTCCTTTCCATTTAAAACATAAAGATTTTTGAACATAATGCATGCTAAATTTTGTATCCTGCTTATTTTTATCAGATTCTTTTTATAGGACCATGTCGAGGGGTTTATAAATGAGCTTTTTTCTTAAACCATCTTAAAAGGGTACTTAGGTCTACTCCAGAGTCCATGTGTTCCTTTGGTTAATGAAAGGAAATCCAACCAGTCTATGTGATACAAGTTTTTTATTTCTGATGTTAAGATGTGGCCAAAGGCAAAGGGGACCCCTGCAAGGCTGACACCAGGGTTTCTCTTTGGGAAATGAGGGAGCAATTAGCATTAGCTCACGCGTAAGTTGTGGGACACCAAACATCATGACATTAAAACACAGCACAATGGCCTTTGGTCATGTCCAATGGTCATTGTCCTAACCGTTGAAGAGAAAGGTCTTTAGGGTGTTTTCCTCTTTTTATTTAACGAAATCTTCTGATTAAGAATGCATACAGGTAATTCTGGAAGGTTCCCATTGATGATAGGAAATACGAGACATCTGAGATTTCCGAGTGACGAGATATCAGGGATATCTCCATTTGCACCAAAGCATTGCTCACGAGAGGAGAGGGTCTACTTAAAAACCAACAGTCGCCAGAGTTTCAAAGCTATGCCCTTTCCAGAAGTTAGACTGAGACCAATCCTCTGAGATAGGACGATGACCAGTAGGTCAGGTGGAAGGTTGCTGGGGTGATACGCTGGCAAAAGTAACAAATGCTATAATCAGTACAAGGGTTTTCCTGGTGCCAAGGATGGGAGCAGATACAGGGGCAGGAGAGACCTTTGGGGTGTCATGGGGTCATGCCAAAACTGTACTCTGGCCATGGTCGGACAACAGCACACATTTCCTAAGACCCAAACTGTACACTCAGGATGAATGAATTTTATGGTGTGCGAATTCTACATCAATAGAGCTATTAAAAAATCACGGTCAATTTTTAGAAAAAGTCATCATTCCTTCTGCAAGAGGAAGTGCCAAGAAATCAAGACTTGAAAGGAAAATGCTGACTCAATGACCAACCACCTGAGAGTTGATGGTTTCATGATTTGATCCCGAGGCCATGTAGGATGCTGCACACTGCCCCCCAGCCCTGCACCTTCTGAGTCATTTCTGCATGCCCGATTTGTGTTCCTCTGCTCTGCTTCTTAACAATGCCATCCTGTTTATGCTCCTCACATCTTGGTCAAGAGCAGAAGTATAATTCAGTTGTCTGAAAGAGGCATGTGGGCCAGATGTAAATAGCCCGCTATGCTAAATGATGATTTAAGATGAATCCTAAAAATAGGTCTCTGTTTATTATATGGTTGCAAGGTACCCATTACAGAAGTTGACTAATCTTAAAAAAAAAAAAAAGTAGATATATTTAAGTCATTGGTTATTTTTTGTAACGTACTAAATAAATTTAGTCAATGCTAATATTTGCTTTTCGGTTGCCAACATTGTTAACCAAATAATAAATGCATGCATGACACATGACACTGACTAAGACAAGTGACCTGGATGGATACAAAAATCTATAGAACAACCCAGCATAGCCTCACCCTCAGCAAGAGATGGAAGAACCAACATGGCCCCTTGGGCAATTCCCAAACTTGCTGGATCTCCAATTTGGTGTCCATAGAACAAGAGTTGTATTTCCTCCCCATTTTAACAGACAAGTCTTTCAAGGTTCAACTGAGATCAAAGCATCATTCAGTCTTACAATTACAAGGATACTTGGACATCTCCTAAACCCCACTTCTCATCATCCCTGCAGATGGTAGTACGTCTGCCTGAAAACATACCTAAAATCAAGGAGTGCTTTCTAAAAGGTAAAGTGCTTGAGAAACACAGAGACTATGATAATACTTAGGTTCAATTAACTTGGGAGAAACAGAAAGATATTCATCTTTAGAATCGCTGGAAACTGATAGTGATGGTTTTCTTTCCTTGTTTCTAGGAGTCCATCAAATGAGATATAATTAAGTATATGGGGGTATGCTCAACACTGGCAGGCTGCGATTTGTTGTCCAAGATCCAAAGATAACCCAAAATGATCTCTACTTTAATCAGTCTTAATAATGTAATTGGAGAAGAAGATATGGCTGTCTATAAGCAGATGGGAGACAACTCCCGCTCCTTGTTATTCCCCAGTTTCATAAAGAAGACAAAACCGGCTACCTCCAGAACGGGAATGATCTGGAGAGGCAAAAGCTAGCAAAGCTGGAAACTAGCATCTTTCTGAAGACAACAATTTTTAGATAATTAAAAAATCACACTACTTTAAATACTGATAAGGACTAAACACACGAGTGTTTGAGAAGCCTAGTTCAAAAGCCAATTAAAAAAAAACATGTGATTTTGCAATAATTTAAAACTTACACAAAAGTTGTAAAAAAAAAAAAAAAAGGTACGAACAGCTCTCCTATGTCCTTCATCCAGATTCATTATTTGTTGACGTCTGCCACATTTTACTTTGTCATCGTCCCCATGTACGTACACACACACACACACACACACACACACACAATTTCCTAAATCATTTGAGGGCAATTTGCATATACATATTTACATGTATATTTGCTCTTCCCCATTGAGCAATTTGCAAATAGAATGCAAATTTACTTTTAAATATGACCATGTGTATTTCCTAAGAACATAGACATTCACTTACATGGCCATAGTACGATTGTTAATGTCAGGAAATTAAACGTGAACACAATACTATTATCTAATGTACAGACCTTATGCAAATTTCACCAATTGTCCCCAATAACATACAGCACATCATCCCCCCCCCCCATGACAGGAGACAATCCAGGATTGTGCACTGTCTCTCTTGTCATGTGTCTTTAGTCTCCTCTAATCTGGGATGGTTCCTTGGCCTTTGTCTTTCATGACATTAACATTTTCATATGGCACAGACCAGCTGTGTTCTAGAATGTTCCTTAGTTTGGGTTTGTCTGACATTTTCTCATAATTAGATTCAGGCTCTGCATTTTTGGCAGTGACATCACATAAGTGATATTGTTGTCCTTTTAAGGAATTGCATCGGTAGATACAAGGAGTCACGTGGTCCCATGATTGGTGGTGTTAACGTTGATCATTAAGTTGAGGTGTGTTTGGCCAGTTTCTCCCCTGGAAAGTTACTATTTTTGTCTCTTTAATTGATAAGTGGTTGGTAAGGAGGTACTTTGAGGCTACGCAAGTATCTTGTTACTCTGACTCAGGAGTTTTAGCCTCCATTGATGGTTCTTGCCCAAATCAAGTATTACTATGATGGTGGCAAAATGGTACTCTTTGAACTCAATAACATTTTTCTACTATGAGAAAGAGCTTTCCTTAATCTTTTTTATGTATTTGTTTGTTTATTCCTTTATTGTCAGAATGGACTCGTGGATTCTTATTCAATGGGTTTAACCCATTACCTTCATTGACCCAAAAGCCAACTGTTCTTCATAGCATTTTCTGAGCAGTTCGGCTAGAGGGTCTTTCCTCATGAACAGCAAAACTCTGCATCACTGGCGGGAACTCACAGATTCAGGGACCCCCTTTATTATAACTATTTTCTTGAATACCTCATCTCTTCAACCCAGCTATAAACTTCTGAGGGTAGGCACCATCTATCTGCACCGACTTCTTTGATTCTTAGTACAAGGTAGGATAGAAAAACATTGGCTCTGGTGCCAGGCTGGTCCAGGTTTCACCCAAGTCTCCAGTCCCCCCTACACTCCAACTTTTCTCAATAAAATGATGACAATAATATCTAAGTCACCTCAGTTGTTGCAAGGAGAAAATGAGATAATGTATGTAAAAGGCTTGGTGTGAACTAATGGTGTTTCCTGTTAACTAGAACTTGTCCTTTGAAGATGCATCTGACTTTTCTCAATTATGTGGAAAGTATTAATTATAAAACCATATATATTTTACAAGTGAAGAGACCTACAGAAATAAAGTAATTTGACATGACTGCTTCCTTCTTTCTCTCTCTCTTATCACCACTCAAAGCAATGACAGCAGAGCATGGTAAAGCTATTTTAAGGGTCTCGCTGACTCATTTGAAGAGTAAAGAAGAAATGTTAATAGCACGTCTATTCTCTGGGACAGTCAGTTGCAAGAGCCTGTAGGTAATTGACACCATTACAACCTCTGGGGAAAATGAAAACTGTTTCTTCTTCTATTCTGGTGGATCAAATAAACGCAGGGAGCTGCGGCTGGCCTCATGACAATTAGAAGAGAAACGATTTAGGACATAAAACTAGCTTCAATCTCAAGAGGGGCTGAGTGGATTTTGACTAATGTTGTCATAACTCATCTTGAAATGAAAAGTCTAGAACACTAATAGACCTTCATTTGGTGCAAGCTACATAGCAAAACAAGACCACCTGTTTCCTGGTCCGAAGGAAAGAGCATTTTGCACTTCAATGGAGGCTGAAGCTATTAGCAATAGTAAGTGCATTTACATGTATCTCTATTTAAAACCCATGTATATCAAAAGGGAAAAATCTCTTGGGAACACTGTCCCCAAAGACAGCTTGGCTGATCTTGCTGAGAGAAACATACACCCACCACAAAGCCTCACTTTCTGATCACCAGATTCAAAAACAACGCTCTGATAGAGAAGAAAATGGCCCTGTGCCTGGCACCATCAACTCCTTCAGGCTTTCCTGCAGGCAGCCTGTTTATCCCTAGAGCTTGGCAACTCGTTTCTAGCTAATGGTGAGTGTTGCTTCTTTACTTCAAAAAAGCATCAAAATGATACTGACATCTTCTATGGCTGTTTGCCTCTACAAAAATTACCATTTTTGTAAGCTCTTATTTTTTTATTGTTTTGCTAGAACCGAGCTACATCTTTGGAAATCCTAAACAGAAAAAAAACCATGAAGTTCTAGGAGAAGGTTCCCAGTACTGTGCTGGGAAGCATCATTATGCACAACGTGCTTTTTCCCTTGCCCAGCACGTGTGATGAACACTGATATTCATTAATGAGCGTGAGACGTAGAAAAAGGATTAGTGCCTTGTAATCAAGCTACGTGGTATGTTTCATCCCAGAGAAAGGATAAATTACCTTTTTTTTTCTAAGATTTTTTTTATTTTTAAGTAATCGCAGCACTGAATGTGGGGCTCGAACTCACAACCCCAAGATCAAGAATCACATGCTCCACTGACTGAGCCAGCCGGGGGCCCCAAAAGGATAAATTATCTTAAAGCTTTTCAGATACGGCTTACATAATCAAACTAAGACATATTCTTGCATATGGTCCATTCTTTTTTTTTTTTTGCCATCTGAACAAGTAAATCAAATTGATTGACGATTACGTGATGGCAAATACAGCTAAAGCCACGGACTTGATCGTGGTGCTGTGAAATGATCACGGCCTTCATCTGAGCTAGGTAGGAGGTTACAGCTAAGCTCTCACAACACGAAGGTAACACAATGGACTTAAAACTAAGGCAGTTCCTTCAAACTCGAGTTACATTAGTCATTTTATTCCTGTTGTTATGACAACACTTTTAAAAGCAGCACTTCAAACGCTTAGCATTCAGGCATCTTATTATAGACTTGAAAATGACACCTAAGGGTATGCAGGGCTGCTCCTGGGGGCTTTAGGGGGTCTGGTAATCATGAAGAAACCCAGTTAGCACACCTGGACTCCTTCTGGGCTTTGGCCCCCAGAGTCCCTAACTTGGCTTTTTTTCTACCAAAAAAAACTAGTGAGGGTTCATCCAGAGGAGGGAAGCGTACAGAATTTATGTGGGAAGATATGCATTATTATTCACAGTCTCTGTTCCTAGTTGCATATGCGAACAAGACACTCTTTCATGACCTTACCTATATCATTCTCTTGGTTACAGCCTGTGTCATGGAGCTTTTACAAGCCTGGTAAAGATAGGGTATTCTGTTGTTATCATTGTTGTTTTTAAGTAGGCTCCATGCTGGGCTTGAACTCACGACCCTGAGATCAACACCTGGGCTGAGATCAAGAGTCAGACACTTAACCAACAAAGCCACCCGGGCGCCCCAATGCAAACGTGTTCTGATGGCCCTATATAGTTGCTTACTGTTAGCTACTGAAGTGGTTCGCTTATGTAACTATACATTCATAGAAAGACTTCTCATAGCACAGATTATGAAAATTAAAAATTGATAAAGGGATATTGGTGTTGGAGTGAACCTGTTCCATGAGTCAACTGCCCAATGATCAATCACACTACAGTCCGATGAAAGTGTAGAAATGTTCATTAGACTTCATAATTTTTTTTAAGCAGCCTACAAACAGAAAAAGGTTTTGGCTAAGGACACGAGCTAGCTGGATATTGGCATTTTCCGGTCATTATGTATTAATAGGGAGAACTTGATCTGTCATGTTGAATTCTCCCTGCCCTGAAGTACATTTCTCTGATAATTTTAAACTGGGTCTCCCTACTCTGTGGTGTTTTGTATGACGGTGTGTGGATTATTATTAAACAAAGTACAGCTGAAGTAAACTGTACCGATGGATTCCTTTTGGAAGAACTTGGTGTCGGAAAGTTATTCCGGGATTCTAGAGGAGTTAGGCTGGGCATGAGCATGTCATCATCTGCCAGCATCTTCAAAATTGAGTGGCTTTTTAGATTTGTTCTCTGGACACATGTTCTCTGCATGGTAATTTTGGCAAATTAAGCAGCTATAATAAGGATCGTGGTTTCATTACTGGTCCTTGCTGCTGCATACCAAGAAGGTGGCCATGTGAATAACATCTGCTGAGTTATTTTGGGTTGCCAAAAACAAATAATTTATCATCAGAATGCAAAGCAGTTAGGTATAGCTAGATTCTCAACAAAGCAGAATTATGTTCCTTTTTATGATACCAAGACTGGTTAGTAATTTCTTACTATCCTTTGCTTTCTCCAAAGGAATCGAAGCTGTAAAAACAGCAAGGAAGGAAAAGCCCATCTAATCCTTAGCTTAAAGTACAATTTAGTGCAAAGAAAGAACAAATGTTTATGGCTTCTTCCTACCAAAGAAAGACCCACACCAAAGAACTGGATCCTTCCACATATGGTAAATTTCTAACACCCAGGACAAAAGAACACGCGATAGCCTTATTTGTACACATGTGAAATGACGTATGACTTGGATTCTGAGCCTAAAAGACACGGTCAGGATGCTTTCCCCTCTCACTGTCCTGAGTCAATTTACCTAGAGAGGAGGGTCAGATCCATTTTTTTAGAAAAAAGATTATTTATTTATTTGAGAGAGAGAGTGCAAGGAGGAGCAGAGGGGAGGGAGGGGGACAAGCAGACTCCCCACTGAGCTCAGAGGCCAATGCAGGGCTCGATCCCAGGATCCCGAGATCATGATCTGAGCCAAAACCAAGAATCAGATGCTTAACCAATGGAGTCAGCCAGGGGCCCCAGGTCCATTTTTATAGAGCAGGAAAATGAGGGGTTGGAAGACTTTTCCCAAGACCACCTGTCTCCCCTAACGCGCCTCTCAACCACCCCCTCTCACCAGCTTGAAACCCTGCTATCTGCTAGAACTTCCCTATGATCACTCACGGAATTCACTCCATTCGCTGGGTCACACCAGAACTGTGTGAAGAACTACTTTCAGTCTTTTGGGACTGAGATCTCACTCTGCAATGTTTGGTCTTCCTTTGGCCCTTGTCTTTTAAAGTGTTTCCTTGGTTCACTGGTGAGAAAGTGGTTGTCACTCATTTTCATGGGTCCTTACCGACTGTCTCCTTCCTCCCCCTCCCATCAGCGTGGGCGGCGTTCTAAACAGAGTGAGACCTGATGATTCTTTGGACAGCCTGGGAGAAATAAAGCAGGGAACAGATCTCCCTGGGACCACTTTGCAGGACCTCAGACAACTTACCAATCAAATAATTTCTTCAAGGAAAAAAGAGAAGGGGTAGGGCAACAAGAGACTCAACAGACCTACCAACCAGATGCAATGTGTGGATCCTATTTTGATCATGATGACAAACCAACGGAACAAAGGTCATATTTTAGACACTTGGGACATTTTAATATGAAGTAGATATTAAAAAGAGCTATTGCTAATTGTTTAGGCACAGAATGGAATAAGGATTATGTGAGAAAATGTCCATACTTTTGAGACACACACCAAAGGGTATAGGAGTGAAATGACCTAAGGTCTAGATTTGCTTTAAAATGCTTCAACCACAATAACAAAAGGAATAGATGAAGCAGATGTGGCAAATTCTTGACAACTGTTGCAATGGGGTGATGGGTAGTCAGGAATTTGTTATTCCATTTGCTCTATTAAGTCTGTTTATTGAATATTTTAATAATTTATTGGGTGTCTACTAGCCCAGTGCTAGAAAAATAAGACAATCTCAAGTAGCATATGGGTATCAGGACACTCATCCAGCATAAAGCAGGAAAGAATGACTTTAGAGACAGTAATTTTTTTTTTTTTTTAAGATTTTACTTATATTTTGAGAGGGAGAGAGAGAGCAAGAGAGAGCATAAGAGCAGGGGGAGGGAGAAGCAGACTCCCCCGCTGAGCAAGGAGCCTGACGCAGGGCTCAATACCAGGACCCTGGGATCATGACCTGAGCTGAAAGCAGACACTTAATCAACTGAGCCACCCAGGTGCCCCAGGAGACAGTAATTCTTAACCTTTGCCCTCTTTATGGACCACTTCAGGACACAGTAAACGGAAAAATGGTGAAGGCAAGATGGATGCGATGCAGGATAATCCTTGAGTTGCTCAGATCCTGGTGTAGATAAAGACGAGGTCATCGAGAAGGGAAATTTGTCTATTTTCTCTAAGAAGAGAAGGAGATTTTGTTTGGCCTTTTAGCTTGGTGGGTCTACTCTATCCCACTTCAAAGCAAACAAGAAGTCTATAATTTGACCACACTGATGGTCAAATTAACTGGCTTTAGGTTCCAAATCCACCTAATTTTCCACTGCACTCAGGCCAACATCTGTGTAAACACAGGCACTCCAAACTGGAACCATGTCTCTTGGGCCAATGGAAAGGGAGCTGTGTGGTCAGGGAGCCTCAGAGTTTGCCTCTGTCCTCTGGCTAGCAGGGAGAAGCTCGTGGGAGTACCCTGAGACTTTCACCATTGACAAGGGGACAGGGGGGTCGAAGGCTGTCAGGACTTGCAGCAACAAATGCATACTTCAAGCAAACTGGGACTGGGCATGGGACTGGGTAATAAGAGCCATGCAAAAACAAAAAAATGAAATAATCTCCGTGTAGGGAAGGTAGGCATTCAAGCCAATGGACAAAGACCTTCTCCAGCACAGGGAGCTTCTTTCCAAAGAATGTAGTAGCAGGTGCTAAATTAAGAAGACTTTAGAATAGGTGACCCTTTGGAAAGAAAAATAGAACGGTTCCTCTTCTGGTGGCTAAGCAGCTCTGTGTGTCTCCAGCATCGCCTCAGGGCCTCAAAGAGGAGATTGGAAATAACATTTTAGGTTTGCAGATTCCTCCTTTCCAAAGGCTTTGACAGCTACTCTATATCCTGTTAGCAACCCTGTCGGGTATGATAGTTATCATGATTCCTGTTGTTTAGGTAAGAAAACTGACCTGTAGGCCACCATCCACAAGACTGTTGGAAGAGTTGAGTGTCTACCTCCCAGATGTGCTCTTGTGTCTACCCAACTCCATTTTCCTTCAGCTGAGAAGGCAGAATTCCTCCCCTAGTTTTCTTTGCCTATTTCTTAACGTGACTTCCCATCAACCTGGAGCAGAGGGTCATCAGTGTTCAGAATGCCCCACCAACATCATCCATTGGTAGTAACTGGGTGCTCAGATGGCTCAGAATGATACTTTTCTATTAGGCTCCTTGTGTTGTATTTTCTTATTTTATAACCATTCCCACAATGAGGTGCTCATTATGGGTTAACAACACAGTATAACGATAATGACAGCAATTTATTTTTTTCTAAGATTTTATTTGGATATTTGAGAGAGAAGAGAGAGCGAGCATGAGCTGGGGGTTGCGGAGGGAGAGGGAGAGGGAGAAGCAGACTCCCCACTGAACAGGGAGCCCAATATGGCGCTTGATCCTAGGACCCTGGGATCATGACCTGAGCCGAAGGCAAACACTTAACTGACTGAGCCACCTGGGCATCCCATGACAGCATTTTAGATTCAACAAAAATAAATGGGCAATCTTTGCCATTCAGGGGTAATGCCCTCCCTGTACCTTTACACTCTGGTTAAATCCAGAGAATCATGACCACTGTTAGCAACTCAGTCATTGGTTTATTTGAAAACATTTGCTACACTGAAATAAATATTTAACCTACATCCCAGCCTCTGTAACTTCCTATTAACTATCAATAATTAGAAAAAACCTAACATACTGCAACATCTAATTTAGATGTTCCCAAACCTGGCTGTGTATTAGAGTCCCCTGGGGAGTTTTATTTCAATTATTATTATTATTATTATTATTATTATTATTATTATTATTTACCTGGAGAGCTTTTTAAAAATGTCACTATCTGAGCCTTATCCCCAGAGATTTCGATTTAGCTGATCTGGGGTGGGGCTTGGGGATAGGCATTCTTAAAAAAAATCTTCCCAGGGTTTACATTTTCTCTGTGCACATGATATGCAGCAATCACTGATCCTATCTCCCTTCCATTCTTTTAATATGTAAAAAATTAAGTCATTAATGGGTCTCTGGTCACCTGATTCCAATTCCACTACAAAAAATATTTGAAAGACATTGCAAGTCTTTGTCAGAAAAGCAGGATATAATTGTATTTTTATTGAATGACAGAAAAAGGGAACGGTTCTGGGAATCTTAGGATTTAAAAGAAAAACTTTTCCATTCTTGTGAAGACTTAAAAGTAATGCTTTCTAGGGGGCGTTTGGGTGACTTGGTCAGTTGGGCGCCTGACTCTTGATTTTGGCTCAGGTCATGATCCCAGAGTCATGAGACTCCACCCCTCCTCCCTCCCCCCCCCCCAACTCCAGTCAGGCTCTACGCTCAGTGGGGAGTCTGCCTGAGGATTTTTCTCTCCTCTCCCTCTGGCCCTTGCTCCACCCCACCTACTCCCTCTCTCTCTCTAAAAGAAATGTAATGCCTTCTATCTCAGGGCTGTTGGGACAAAAGAACTCAGCCTGCCTGGGTTTGTGGCCAGCAAGACCACTTTATATGTGTAGTTTTGACAGGTTGCTTAGCCTCTCCAGGCCTCAGTTGACCTCACCTGTAAAATGGGGATGACAAAAAGACCAAGCTCACAGGTTGCTGTGAAGAGTCAATAGGTCAGTGAATGTCAAGTGCTTAGAAGAGTGAATATGCATTTGCTATTCGTATTGTAATGGTGATGAGAATGTATTATCAAGTCATTTTTAGTTGAATAAGGTCTAGGTTGAGCCTCCCTGTGCATCTCCCAGAGGAGAAAAGCTTCATAGGAGTTGATTGCATGAGTTTTATAATTTACCTAGGTACTGTGTGTTCTCTAGTCTCTTGAGAATTGAATTAGTAAACTGAGCTAGTCTTCAATGATAGAGATTATATGATATGTGCAGAGGCAGTCAAAAACAGTTGATTTTCCTATTTAAAAAATGCAGTTGGGGGGCGCCTGCCTGGCTCAGTCAGTGGAGCGCGTGACTCTTGATCTCGGGGTCGTGAGTTCGGGCCCCACATTGGGTGTTGAAATTACTTAACAATAAAATCTTTTAAAAAAATGCGGTTGGTATTAAATATGGTGCAGGATCCTAGGATATTTTACCCCATAAGCAGGCATTTTTTAAGAGCTGATTTTCTATGGCATGATTTGCTAGTTTTTCAGCGAACACCCTCCAGACAATCAGCAGCTCTGAACATTTTCTTTTTTGAAGGATGTCATCCACACTGTATGTTTCTCAAACCTCTGCTCAGACTTTGGAATTGAAAGTACAGAGAACATTGAATGTGGGTGTTGAGTACAATCAAATGGGATGAGCACAATTCAGAATGTGAACTAAGTAATGTCTTTCAAAAATGACATGAATTCACATAGGAATGTATTTTGATCCCGTGGAGGGATAGAATTTTTCTGTGCACCAAAAATATATCATTTGGCAGAATGGCTCTATTGTTTCCGAGTTAGCAGTGCGGGGTTACAGCCCCAAGAGCAGATGCCCCCCAACTGTTCAGCCTGGGGTACTCAGGGTGAAGAGGAAAGGGGGCAACATGCAGACAGGTGGTAGACACAACCAGTCACCATACCCCACCTTCTGCCACCCTCCAGAGCTGGATTCCAGATTACACTGTGTGCCACAATCAATATCCGCAGCAAGAAAGGGCAGTATTAATTTACAGTTACGTTTCTGTTAGTACTTCTGGAGTCAAGGAAAATGGTTCACGTGAGAACATTTGTCCTAGCAAACGAAGAGCACATGTAAACATCGTGCATGCAAGTATCACGTATTTCCTGAGAGCGGACTCAGCAATTTCATGCCATCGAAGCTCTAGTTGATTGATAGAGGGTCTCGAGTTATACAGAATCTTAGAGAATCCCACAGCCAGTGTCTTCGTAGAGGGTAGAGAGAAGGAGCAAGTGAGAATAAAGAAGCAGCAGGATCCAGAAGTTCAAACACATACGTGCACACAAAGACAAATGAAGTCGTATGGTAGGCATGTGGTTACAGAATCAGTCGGCAGTCATGCAACTGGTATGCATCTCCCTCTTGGGACATTGACCTTGGGACAATGGTTTCCTCTTCTGTAAAATGGGGATCATAGTATCTATGACTTAAAGTCCTTATGAGGATTGAGGGACATCAGGTTGTAAAGCAAAATGCCAGGCACAAAGCATGTACTCAGTGAAACTGATGCCTATCCCATCATCACCATTATCTCCACCATCACCATCATCATCACCATCTTCGTCACCATCGTCATCCTCATCAAGGTCAAGAATAAAAACACCAATGGCCTTACCGAAACAATGCAAGTTTTATGTTTTTATGCTCTGATTTATTTTGCTAATCGAGTTGGTCTTGCTAGAACCTAAAATCTCAAATGAGAAATTCTGGCACATTAACCAGATTATTATAGAGTTGCAACTCAATTGTCTGAGCTGGGCTCCCCTGGGAGGGGTGTGCGGGGAGGGTGGGCAAGGGGTGAGTCACGCTCAACTGCCCCTGAAGACAGAATCTGATTAGGGCATGTAACTTTGCCTTAGAAAAGTGGGGTCATTGTTTTCCAAACAATAGCAACTGAGGGCCAAATATACATGTTCCTTTTTTCTTCATGAACTGTCCTCTGACTGCTCCTTTTGGATTTTTAGGGGAATCCAGTGGAAGGATAAGAAAATCGGAGTCAGTTCAAAACACAAGGTGCTGCCTTTTGAACCTGACTGCAAGGCGTTGTTTTAACTAGCTCAGTTTAACCTCTTCTACATATAAGTTCCCACATAAGACATTTCTTTCTTTTTTTTAATTAATTAATTTTTTTTAAAAGATTTTATTTATTTATTTGAGAGAGAGAGAGCATGAGCAGGGGGAGGAACAGAGGCAGAGGGAGAAGCAGACTCCCTGATGTGGGGCTCGATCCCAGGACCCTGGGATCATGACCTGAGCCGAAGGCAGATGCTTAACCAGACTGAGCCACCCAGGTGCCCCGAGACATTTCTTTTATAATTCGTTGCCAGGGGAATCCGCCCTCTGAGGAACTACTGTGTTTTTTGTATGTCCATCTTTCTGAAAGCAAAAACTTAAGTGATAATCTACCACGGACTCTCTTTTGCCTGGCTTCAAGGAAGTTCAGAGCAAAACTCACCGCTCAATTGTAGTGCGAACATTAATTCCTTTTTATAAACTGTACATTATTGTAGCCTGTCTCAAATGTTTGAAAAGTCACACAGTGTAATTTTTTAAGCAAACTTTTACCAAGTCTTATTC
>NW_022589734.1:23799985-23949502 GCF_004348235.1 Phoca vitulina
AGTCACACAGTGTAATTTTTTAAGCAAACTTTTACCAAGTCTTATTCTTCTCTGAACTATTTTATATGAGTTCAAACCATCCATTGCTTGATAAAACTCACAAGGATATTTCCATCCATGTCCACTCAATGCTCCATAATTTGTTCCAGGTGCTTGTTTTAGGCTTAGCTTTTGGAAGCCACTGGATCACAGAGATCCGGAGACCATGTGGAAGCTAGTAATCATGACTATAAATCCCCCATCAGTGTCGACAAAGGAAATCATCATCATTCCCACTAAATTATTCCCACAAAAGAAATTAGACTCAGGCTAACATGGGGCCCAGGAAAATAACTTATCTCACATGGATTTGAAAAATGGGCACTTCTGGAAAAGATGAACCGGGAGTTAAGTCAGTAAATTAAAGCTATTGTTCTGGGAATCCTATTCAAATCCAGTCAGTCCAGACCTGAGAACTCTATTTGTGATGCACATCAAAGGGAAAAGAATACTCCATTTAACACACCCATGCAAGTTTGCATCTCACACACACTCGTTACTGCTTCGAATCTTTTCTAATAGAGATACAGAGTGGCAAACTGTACAACGATTAAGCAGAGCTGACATGATTCATTTTTCTTCAATTGCAGGTAATTACCCTATATAATTCTCCTATGCATAAATTAAAGCTGCACGAATTAACAATGATCTTGTTTTCCTCCATCCAGTAACTAAGACAAAACGGATCGGGGGATACTTTACATGTGGGTATGGATCAGACAACAGTCTTTATGAAAAGGAATGCATGATTCCTTTTTCCTCTACTTTTTCGCTATTTCCCTCCCCCTTTTCAGAGCGGCCCAGATCTCTGAGGCATCGTGAGGGTTGGTCGTGTGCAATGAGGAAGGAGCCTGGCCACCGACGGGGCGTGATTTATCAGGGTGCACAGCCTACTCTGAGGAGTGGCGCCTGGCTCATGTCTCCGTTAGGGGTCCTATGCAGACACACTGCTTACCTAGCTGGAATCCGGAACCTTGTGGCTGGGCAATGTCCAAAACCTTCTCGATGATTACAGGAAAATATCAAGGAGTCTCACTCATGCCTGGATATCAACCTCAGCCTGAGAACCACATGGACAGTCTTTGAGGACCGAGTTGCTACACCAAGTGATCCAGCAACCTCAATCCAGCTCAGTCGTGCGGGGGGACTCCCGCTTCCCGAGCATGCTACTGAGTGGCAGTTCCTGTGGGAACTCTGAATACGGGGTCTTTGTGTATTTATGCCCACAGCCACAGTCCAGACGACCCAGGTTTAAAAGTGGGCTCTGCTCATACGAGTCTTGCTGGGCCTCATGTCTCCCATCTATAAACTGGAGATGATAACAGGAATGACCTCAGGACCCTATGAGGACTCAGGGAATTAAGACAGGTGCCTGGCACACTGGAAATGCTATTAAAGGGTCTCTGTTATTATTCCAATTACTATTGTAGAAAACATTTTTATTTAGATTGGGTATTTCACAATAGAAGGGGCGCTTTACGTCAACATGCAATATGACACACATGTACCCTCATTTATAATTCAGGATGTGCATTTATTTTTAAAAATTGCAATGACTTGGGGCACCTGGGTGGCTCAGTCAGTGAAGCGTCTGCCTTGGGCTCAGGTCATGATCTCAGGGTCCTGGGATCGAGTCCCGCATCGGGCTCCCTGCTCAGCGGGGAGTCTGCTTCTCCCTCTGACCCCTCCCCCCACTCATGCTCTCTCTCTCAAATAAATAAATGAAATCTTCTAAAAAAATTGCAAAAACTTCAGACACCCCTGTGCACAGGAAGGCTTGGCCTCTGTGCCACATTCAGGATCATGTGATTTACCTACAGGAAGGTGATGGAGGAAGGTCCTTTTTGGCAGGTGTAGTATGTGTGCGAGGTCACCTGGGTCTATTCTGCCCCCGTCAGACTGTAAAGGATGAAACTAGTTCTTTAAGGGAAAAACTACACATTTCCTCAATCTGGTTTTCTCAGTACCTCTAGCTCGATAACTACACATCCACATACATGGAAGCATCTTGCGTTAATGCAGCCCCTCAGCCTCTTTCTGCTTTGGCTGCTCTCTTCCATCACTGGGGAAAGAGTCACTTTGCAACAACGGGAGCCAAAAAAAAAAAAAAAATTACATCTGGAAAATATCTTAATGTGAGGAAACACACACTGAGGATCTTCAAAACAAAACACAACAACAACAACAACAACAAAACCCTTGAAAAAGAAACAGCACATGTCATTTCGATCCTATTTTAGGCCAAAGACCATTATGACAGAACTCAAAGGTCAAACTTTTCTGGAAATGTCATGGGAGCCTGAAACGGGAGCAGTTCCTGACCCTTCTCTGGTCATTATAGGGGTAGGTTTCCATGTGCAAAATACATATCAGACTGAGAGCATTAGTCAGGTAATGAGAGAAGAGACTCAGACTTCGGGCTCCCGATGAATTTGGGCTCAAATAGGCCACATTATGGTGAGTGCATGGGGCAGGCAGAACGAATCACCTCTCCCTCTCTCCAGCCTCACGCTGTTTTTGCCACAAAGGCTGGCTGAGTGGGTCTTCTGGGGCTGACAGACCCCAAACGAGGAGTGGGGACACTCAGTGCTGACCCAGCCCTTCAGCACCGTGATGTCGCACAAGCCACTTTATCTGTACATTCTGCTTCCCGATCCGGGGACCCAGGGGCGTTAATTGAGTCCCGCTACCTTACAGGGCTCTGAGGCTTCAGGGGGACACGATATGAAATCTGCAAACGTCCACGGGACATAGGGCAGTATCACGGGGGTCTTGAACTTGGGCTTCAGGAACGGTAAACTTTAGGAACAGGGAAGGAGGCGTGTGCAGAAAAGAGGTGGTAGAGAGGGAAACAGGGCAGTCGGCCTGCAGGGGAAGGGGCTCCAGCGCGGCTGACCGCTCCGCGGGGGCCAGGGCCCTGTGGGCCAGCCGGCCACTCTTTCATCTCCGGTTGTCCCCTCAGGGGGTCCCCACGGTGAGGACACCCCCCAACTCAAGGCCTGCAGCACCTCCACTGCCCCGCTGAAGCAGTTCTACTCTAAAAACAGCTTCTTTGGGGGCACCTGGCTGGCTCCCTCAGAGGAGCATACAGCTCTTGACCTCGGGGTCATGGGTTCAAGCCCCATGCTGGGCATGGAGATTACTGCAATAAATAAATAGATAAAAGACGAACAAGCAAAGTTAAAAAATAAATAAATAAAAAGAAGTTATTTGGATTCTTGCTTTTTCACATGTTGAATTAGGCAGTTTGAAACCGCTCAATGCTACCAGTTCTGTGCAAACAAACCAAAATGGTTGACAGTTTGCTTCAGATATACATATTTTTTAAGAATTTTTACTTATTCATTTGAGAGAGAGAGGGAGTGAGAGAGCACAAGCAGGGGGAGAGGCAGAGGGAGACGGAGAAGCAGACTCCCTGCCGAGCAGGGAGCCCGATGCGGGGCTCCATCCCGGGACCCCGGGATCATGAGCTGAGCCAAAGGCAGACGGTCAACCGATTGAGCCACCCTGGTGCCCCCTTCAGATACACATTTTAGGAATGAGTTTCTTAGGCTGATATTCTACAGGAGGGGAAGGTGGGCTTTAGATTTGGTTTTTCTACTACTGACAACTGTCATGTTATTTTCTCAGAGTGAAGAAATGTGATGGCAATAACACAAGATGGTTTGAATTCATCTTTGTTCTGCATCCGACTGCATGGACCAATCCAGTTATTTATTGCGGGCTGACAAATCATCCCAAAATGTAGTGGCCTAAAACAACAACAGTGAGTCAGGAACTGAGAGGGGCTCTCTGCCGGACCTGGGTTCTGGCTCAGGGTCTGGTCTGCAGTCCGATGGCGGCTAGATGGGGAGCAGGGTGGGCAGAGGATCCAGGAGCTGGCCAGGCATCTTTCTCTCTCCTTGTGGTCTCCAGCCTGTCCATGTGCTCGGCTAGTTTGGGCTTCCTTGCGGTGTGGTAGCTTCGGGAAAGTCAGACAGCTTACAAGGTGGCTAAAGGCTTCAGGAACTAGCATTGCAGCCGGTAAGGTAGAAGCTGATTTGTCCTTTAGGAACTATCCAGCCTTGGAGGCCACATTTTCTATTAGTGGAAAAAGTCACAATTTGAGGGAGGGGAACCTAGCCCTCATTTCTCCTTGGAAAGAGTCTCCAAGTCACTTTGCAGGGAGGGCATGTTGCCTGGATATACTGTTGAAGACATCTTTGGAAAATATAATCTGCCCTATAGACTGCCTGCATGGAGTTAAGCTATAGAAACCAATGTTTATCCCTGACACGGATCCTTATGTGCGATCTCTCCTTCATGCCACCCGGCCAGAGAGCTCTAACCAATCTCTCCTTCATGCCACCCGGCCAGAGAGCTCTAACCAATCTCTCCTTCATGCCACCTGGCCAGAGAGCTCTAACCAATCTCTCCTTCATGCCACCCGGCCAGAGAGCTCTAACAAATCAGACAAGAACGTCTAGCGTGCCTTCTGATGCCTTCCCCACTCCTCCCCTCTTGGGCTTTGATGACTTACTAGCACATGTGAAACTTCCTAAGAATTTCAGGCATCCACTTCTGTTGTGCCTCATGCTGCGGTCCCTGGGAGCAGGATGGTTAAGAGTGCCGTGCACACACTTGTGGCCCCCCAGCCCCCCCGTGACTTCCCGCGGCAGATGCATTCAACGTGGCTCCGGCCCCCGTGTAGGATGCCTTCCGGCCGAAGCTGGGAAGCACCCAGCGACATTTCCTAGGACCCCCTGCTGCTAGGATCCCACATGTGCCGCCCACCAGGAGCACGTGCATGAGATTTGCAGGCAGGAGGGATGGGGAGGCTGCATGTATCAGTTTCCTATGGCTGTTGTAACAAATTCCTACAAACTTAGCGGCTTCGGATGACACACATTTATTATCTTACAGTTCCGGAGGTCAGGAGTCTGACATGGGTCCTACTGGCTAAACTTAAGGTTTCAGCACACCGTGTTCCCTTCCGGAGGCTGCAGGGGGGATTCCATTTCCTTGCTTTTTCTGGCTCCTAGAGGCCACCCACATTCCTTCTCTGTGGCCCCCGGCTTCATCTCCAAAGCAGGCCATGTTATATCTCTCTTACCCTTCCTCCACAACCCTATGACCACAGCTGGAAAAGCTTCTCCACTTTGAGGGAACCATGCGAGGAGACAAGGCCCACCTAGAGAACCCAGGATAATCTCAAGGTGCTGGATTTCATTACAGCTGGGAAGTTCCTTTTGCTTCCTGAAGTAACATATTCCCCAGAGAGAGAGGAGTTCTGGGAATGAGGATGCGGCTCTCTTTGAGGAGGGGGACTTCTCAGATCGGTAGGCAGCTTCTCAATGATTGCTCAGGCGCTGACTCCAGTAGTGACCCAATGGGACTTTCAACATTGTTCTGGGAAGTTCGACCCGGAGTGTGACCCCATGATTCTGTAAGCCATCTGACTGTACATCCTACAGCTGAACCCTGAGGCATCTTCTCAGCACTAGACCCTTGCACCTGTCCCTTTCTCTCTTTCCTAAGCTCCACTTATTTCTGGGGATGAGGCATCACAACATTAGCTTCAAACCTGGGAAGACAGGAGTCGTTCCAAAGTGGCTTAAAATGCTACCGATAACCTTATAAATGAAAAGTATGGCATTGCCACTGAAGGGTTACCAGCTGGTCATTGCCTTGGAGTCTTCACTTAGAGCCGTTAACCTTGAACCTCTGCATACCAGCAGGGCACCTAGTGTGCGTCATCTTGATTAGAAGGTAGGCTGGCCCAGTTCAAGCCAAGGCCACGTCACCCCAGGCCTTCCTACGTAGCACAAAGTGGGGAAATCAAATGCTATACTGGGGATAACCTCTTGGGCATTGCATCAGCTCCAGGAAACCGTCCCTTTGAATTGATTCCTCCAGTTAGGAGAAGGAAAAGCATGTGCTCTTTGTGTTCATCTGCACTGCTTTTGTGTTTTAAGGTACCCCCCTCCCCAAACCCGCCCCATGCTCCTGCCCTTGCCTCCCTTCCAAAAGCCCTCCTAGAGGACAAGGACAGAAGGAAACAAGCTTGAAGAGAATGGGGTCATTGTTCCTTCAGCTCCTTCCTGGACAATTTGCTGGAGAAGGAAGAGATCACCTCCAGGCTAGAGGGGAAGGCCAATGGCATTAAACCCCAATGATAAATGGCATATACAAGAAAGAGTTATACGACATTGTTTTTCTGCGCACAGGCTGGTTTTTGGAATGATCACTGTCAGCTTTGTTTTAGCATTCTCAGCATTATTAATAGCCTCGTTTCATACTTGTTCCCGTCTGACCTTTGCCAGGCAGGCCTCCTCACTGTCCTGAGCTTTCCTACCTTCAGCCTCGGTCTTAAAGCTAGGTCACAGGCAGGTAGTTAATACTTGGTGCCTCCTAGTCCCTACGCAGCACGCAAGCCCTGAGGACACAGGAACAAGGGAAACGGAGCCTCTGTGTCCTCCAGGCGCTTAAGGTCTTCCTAATCTTCCCATCTGGCGAGTCTCCCCTTTTTCCTCCCATTCATCTGTATGCCTACAGCAGGCTCAGCAACAAAATCTCCTTCACAGCCTTCTTCTCCTTCCTCTGACCTCACAGTCCTCATTTCTAGGGTGACCGGGGGACTTACTGTCCCCTCCGGAACACTTCCGAGTACAAGAGGGTGTTATTAATAATTATGCCACCACAGCAGGTGTAGACAGGACAAACCAAGACCTGTGGATGGCACACTGTTCAACACAACTGGGTTCTGCCTACTTCTCTTCCAGACTGTGTGCTCCCTGGAATATATAATCAGTAGCATACACTTTTATACTGAATGAGAAAGCTAACTTTGGCCAGGTCCCATAAGGGTTGCTCAGTAAGTAGGTGCTTAAAATGAAGAAAAAAAATTAGTACTCCCCTAAATTACATAACACTGCAGACTTGGACTTCAAATCCACCTCAGAAATAAACATGATTGTTAATCACTATATTATATTTTAGAATGCTAGGTAGCATGAAAAATATTCCCTTTGTCTAAGGCTCCTCCCTCCTCAGTCTAACAGAGAGCTGGTTTTGATCTTGGGGAACATAACGCAGACACATTGCATCTCATTTGCTTTCACTGTTAGAAAAAATCGAATCTCCTTTTTAATCAGTGTAATGAACGTGTGAAAATATTCACCTCCACATAGTCCTCATCAGTGTCATGTAAACAATGCACAATAAAATCAATTGGAGTGGTTCCTTTCCTGATGGGTCCAGGGTTTCCTCCGAGGGAGGGTAACCCAGCATCGGGCCATACGTAAAACGATCTTCTCTAGAAATCTTGCAAAACTCTAAGAAAAACATCTCTGATTTTTAGGAAACATTTCCAACTAAAGTGGGATGAGTGGACTGTGACCAAAAAAACCCTGGCCATTAACCCAAGAGGAACTTGGTGGCCTCAGGGAGGAGATCCAGAGAGGGAAGAGGATGTGTGGGTGTTTCCATATGAACTCATTGAAGATCAACGTGTTGAGTGATTTTGTTCAGTCGAATCAACTTGAATGCTTCCATGTGTACAATGGTGAGGTTTTCATTTTCAGGGGTAGAATGCTGTCCCAAGAAACTGCCTATCAGGATATGATTTCAAAAATGGAGGGAAATGAAAAGCCAGAGGAGGGCTCCCTCCAGATGAAAGGCACATACTCTACTTAAAAAAAAAGAAGAAGAAGAAGAGGGTTGCCTGGGTGGCTCAGTCGGTTAAGCGTCTGCCTTCAGCTCAGGTTGTGATCCTGGGGCCCTGCGATCCAGCCCCATGGTGGCCTCCTGCTCAGCGGGGAGTCTGCTTCTCCCCCTGCCCCTCCCTCCACTCATGTGCTCTCTCTCCCTCTCTCAAATAAATAAAATCTCAAAAAAAAAAGAAAGAAAGAAAGAAAGAAAGAAAGAAAGAAAGAAAGAAAGAAAGAAAGATGCCTGGGTGGCTCAGTTGGTTAAGCATCTGATTCTTGATCTCAGCTCAGGTCTTGATCTCAGGATGGTGAGTTCAAGCCCCGAGTTGGGCTCCATGCTGGGTGTGGAGGAAAGAAAGAAAGAGAGAGATAGAGAAAGAGAGAGAGAGAGAGACAAACAGAGAGAAAGAGAGAGAGAGAGACAGAGAGAGAGACAGAGAGAGAGAAAGGAAGGAAGGAAGGAAGGAAGGAAGGAAGGAAGGAAGGAAGGAAGGAAGGAAGGAAGGAAGAAAGAAAGGCACCTATTCATAATCATCTTACTTTCTGAATAGCTTTCCTATAATCACACTGTGGGGTGTTTACATGCCAACTGCTTCATGACACCATTCCACATCTCGACTTGCCCTTGGGGAACCACTTATGTGCGGCTTGCCTATCTGTACCTCCTCTCCCCACCCCCTCCCCAATTCCCTTGCTCCATTGTCTGTTTTCGGTTGGTAGTCTTTTCTGGTTGAACGGCCACAAACACAAGCTGTCTATCTCCTCCAGCTCCTGGAGTTCGGCTTGGCAGATGGAAATAACCTTGGTCAAGAAGCCGTTCGGGAGCACGAGGCCCTGCTCAGGCCACCAGGGCAGAGGAAGCTCAAGTGGAAAGTCAACTGTGCTGTTGCCCCAAGGAGCACCCACCGTGTAAGTAAAATAGACTTTCACTTCTACCACCACTTCCTCCCAAGAGAAGCAAGAAACTGGTTGTAGACTTCTGCCTTCGTTTCAGAATGAAAACAAAACAGCTTCCTTATTTTTCGCCCCAGCCCACGGCATGCAATGAGCAGTAAAATAAAACACTGGTTTGCAAACTCTTCAACCCAAGGGACTGTTGTTTGCCTGATGTGACCACTTAAAATAAAACGTGCGAGCTGTTCTGCTCCCTCTCCGTAACTGCCTTTGTCTGGGCTGTCCTCTCTTGACACTGAAAGATGAGCCAATAATCCGCGAATTAAACCAAAATGTAACAGAGAAGTGACTCGGTTACGTTTAGAAGTGGGCCTGTGGTTGGTATCACAGCCGGGCTGTGGAGTTTTACCATAGTAGGGGCGTTTCCATGTAGTGACTCAGACGCAGGGTAGACACTAGGCAGTCACGGCAGGGCCCCAAGCCAATGGACTTCAAGACTCAAGGGTGGAATTTTTATGTGAGTTTAGCTACCAACACGTAGAGACATAAATAGCTCCTTCCCAGCCTCTCTGGCTTCTCTAGGTCACCCGTGAAAGGGGATGGGTCCCTTTCCCACTGGAAAGAATTTTACTTTGCCATCAACATAAGGAAGGAGAGCCATTTCTGGAATCTGTGTTTGGGTACTCAGAATGCTGTGCATGTCCTTAGTGCATGCTCTCAGTTATTCTTTGCTCTGGCTTAGTATTTCTTTATATTTATACTAAGGATAAAACATTCACAGTGAAATCTCACATTAGAGTGTCGGAGAAAGAGAGAAGCCACACGAATCAGGGGGTCTTTTGGAAAAGCAACCCAGACAGCATGTGTTTACTAAACTGACTCTCCAATGTCACGTTTTCAGATGGTTGGACAGACACATGCATTACCTTCCTGGGGAAGAGCCATGATTTGGCAGGATCTCAGCTGAAGGGCGAGCTGAGCACAGGAGGCTTGACCCAGAGGGCTGGGCTGGGAGGAAGTGGTGAAGAGAGGGGAGGCCCTTTCCCCTGGCCGCCCTTACCCTGCAATTTGCTCCTACAGAAGGGATATGGCTACTGGCTGCTTCCTAATTAACCACTGGAGAATAGCCTGGCGATGCTGGTTCTTAGAGAGTTCACGGTGACGCCCCCTGCTTGTGACAGACAGAGAGATGGAGACAATGCGGGGAGCCGGCGGGTGCTCCTGGCCGAACTGAGTCTGGTCCCACGAGGCTGGACAAGCAAGAGGAAGGAGGCCACTAAGCGAATACCGAATACCAGGGTGGGGGTGGCAAGGAGAAGAGGAACATTCTCAGAGCCAGAGAAACCTCACAGAAAGCAAAAAGGAAGAGCTGATTGCCTGTCAGGTAACAAAGGGGCAAATGCTGACCCAAGATGCGCAGCCCCGTCCCGTAGAGAGGGCCAACTGCAGTTTCTTTGGGAATGGGGGCAATGATTCGTCTAGGTCCCAGAACTTCATCCAAGTGCATGGATCTGAGCATGTAAAAGGTGGGAGCAGGAGGAAAGACGGCCCCAACATGTTTCCTGGGACTGTCAGGATCGGTTCCGCACAATCACAAGCTTAAACACTTCCTCTTGGTCACTCAAGCAACACCTACGTCTGTCTCCAGGATAAGAACCTTCGCGGCGGCCAATCCCTACTCCCCCCACCCCCATCAGCCTGGCTCTCCTGGTTTTCCACGGGCTCTCTTGCCCCGCAAGGCGCGGCCACCCCGCACCAGGGACTCGCACGGCGCTTGGGCCCCCTTAACATCTGGATGGCGGCCGCCTGCGCAATTTCAGACAGCCCCCACCCCCTTATAAATGAGGTGCTCTCTCTCTGCTCCCCACCGCCCGGGGAGGAGGACAGGAGGTGACAGTCTCCCGGCGACAGAGTTGCAGATGCCTCTCTTCTGCAGACCCCTCCCAAACCACAGAAACTTGCAGGGTGCTCCCGTCCTCAGGTGCATCGCCCCTCCCCCATCCTTCCAGACCCAGCTCGGCATCCGCGCGACCCATTTCTCCTGCTTGCCCCTCTTCTCAATTGTCATCTCGCCCCCCCACCCCCACCCCACCCGCGTGGATTTCAGACCCGCGGGGAAGGGGCTGGTTCCTAGCCAAGCTCAAGCCCCGCAGCCTCGGGGCAAGTGAAGGCGCCGGAGTCCGCTCAGGCCTGGAGAGTGCCGGAAGCCGCTGGGTGACAGCGGGCCGCGGGGACCCACCCGAGGGCGTCCGCGCCGCCACCCCCGGGGCACGGACGGTCGGACCGGCGCGTCCCCGCTCCAGCTACGCCCCGCCCCCGGGCACTGGCCGGGCCCCTTACCATCTCCGCGGCCGGTCCCTCCGCTGTCCCCGGCGCCGCGCGGCTCGGCCGCAGAAGTGCGTGTGCCCTTTCCCTCGGCAACTTCGCCGCCCGCCCCCGCGGGCACAGACGCGCGGAGCCTCCGGGCGCCCAAGCCCAGGACGCCCAGTCGGAACGGCTCCCGAACCCGCAACGCTCTTCCAAGCCCGGGACGCCCCTGGCCACCCAGACCTCACCCGGGTCGCAAGCAAAATCAGAAGCAAAAAAGAACACCCGAGGAGGGCACATACCTAAAGACGAGAGTTCCTCGTCATGACAAGGGGACACTTGGGCTCTCCGGCATCGAAGAGCCTCGGTGCCCGTGCAATTTCCCGGCGGTCGGCACCCACGGCTTTGCAGACCGCTGAGCTCGCCCACGGGGCCGCGGGGACAAAGGGCCGCGGGCAGCAGCAGGGTCCCCGCGCGCACACCCCAGCGGCCCTCCCGCGTCCGCTCGCGGCAGCTGCGGCCGGGGCTGCGGTTGCGGGGCCGGCGGGCGCGAGGCTGGCGGAGCCGAGCGCGCAGGCGGAGGGGCGGGGAGCGGGCGGAGGGGAGGCGCGGCCGCGGGGCTGGCGTGCGAGCAGGGAGGGGGCGGGGGGAGACAGCTGCTTCCCAGGCGCTCGGGCCCAACTCCGGGAGGCTGCGCTTTGCTCTGGCCTCCAGCTGATCGCGGGCGCGCCCAGCGGCTCAGCCGGAGCTGGGCTGGCAGCTTCGGAGTCACCCGCGGAATTCGCGCTGGGGAGCGAGCCGGCCGTAGAGGGCATCGGAGGCGGAGGGCCGGGGGGCGGCCCAGGCCAGGGGAGACCCTTTAGCCCACCTTGTGGGATTTGGAATGGACACTGTGCCTTGAAAACATTGCGCGGGGGTGGCCGCGGCGGGCGTGTGTGTGTGTGTGTGTGTGTGTGTGTGTGTGTGTGTGTGTGGTTGGGGGTGGGGTGAAGTTGGTTGTTCAAGGCAAGACTTGTGTTGGAAAGCCCCCCTGGGGAGACCTGCTTTGTGCGGGCACTCCACTAGGCCCTGTGCGGGTAGACAGATCTTGTAATGATGGGGAGAAACAGTTGGGGGATTTTTGGTTTTGTTTCGTTTCCGTGGATTTGAACTATACATGAAGCTTTCCTTTGGGAGACTGGGGGTCCGTCTGACAACCCATTCCACAGAGTCTTTTGGAGTGGAAACATAATGTATGAGACCGGGAGTCTATAAGGACCCAGAGACAAGGTCTCAACAGGGAATGTCCGCTCTGCTTCGGTTTCCTTATCTGTAAAGCCACCATACTGAATAAATTGTGTATTTAGGGTATGTTAAATAACACAGTACTGCAGGTGCATCTCCGCACCCCTCACCCCGCCCCAGCTTGGGATTCAGTAACTTTGTGAGTGAATTGGTAAGAATTGACGAACTTAGACAATGACCAAAAGGGACCATTCCAGGAGACTGTGTCAACATGGGAACACCTATATCCAGTTGTGGGGAGGAGACCGCATCCTCAGCCCCAAATATGAACAGCCAAAAATACAGCCTGATCCACGAATCACAACCCACCTAAGGGTAGGATAGGAGCAGAGTGCGCTGGATGTTTAGAAAGGCTACCCACGAGCAAGCAAGCACCGGTCTCCGCTTTAGACCAGGAAGTACGGCTGAGCAGTGAGGGCCTTGACAGTCGGAGCCTTTGGTTTTTCAAGACACCACTTCTCCTTGCCCTGCTTTTAACTTACAAAATAGTTTCTCAGTCTTCCCATGTAGGCATTTCTTTCAGAGGAGAAAAATGTGTCGACCACATGATAGGAACATTCCAGTCTGCCTGGCCAGTTATTCTTCATATGTTTTCAATATTGGTATTCTGGTCAACACGTAAGTCCCTGGTGAGGTTGGCTGACTTGAGCCAGTCCTTGCTGTGCTGAACAGTACAGTTCATTGACTCTCTTCTTATATCCTTGGTTTTGGAGCAGATCCTTCACAAGCATTGTATCATTTATTCCTGAAGTATATTCAGCAGTAGGCATCACTACTCCCATTTCATGGATGGGAAAACCAAGATCCAAGAGTGTTAGTGTGACTCGTCCACGGTGTTGTTTTAAACAGCTACGTTTGTGACAATTTGTTACACAGGAATAGATAACCAATACAGAAAGAGTCATCTTTTAAAAGATAAATATGTTGTGGTCACTCTCCTGCTTAAAACCCTGCATGCCCCATTTATTGTAGAATAAACCCAAACTCCATACCAATGCTCACAAGTCCTCCCAGCCTCATGCGTACCCCCTCGTCTTCTTACAGAGCTCAGGCCACAAGGACCTTCTTTCAATTCCGTAAACATGCGAAGAGAGGTCTTCCTTGACCACCCACATCTTTAAGTATAGTCTTCCCTCCAGTTATCCTTTTTCAAAACCCTATGTCTTGTAGAGCACTAATTGTAAATTGTAATGGTCTTATTTGCCTTTTTGCTTGTTTCTTGTCTCTCTTTCCCTGGACTGTGAGATCATACGGGCAGAGACCCTTTCTGTCTTGGATACTGTATCCCCAACACAGGGCAAGAGCTCAGTACCTACTTACTGAATGGAGGATGAATCCCTCTGCCATTCTGGATCACTCCTTCTTCCTACTTGATCCTTTTCTTCCCTTGTCAACCCCACCCTAGCCTATATCCATCTGCTTGGCCTTTGCCCGTTTTCCAATAGGGGAAATTCGTCAAGATCCAGTTTAAATACTCCAGACTCTGTTTTCCCCAGACCCCTTGCCCCTTTCCCTTCTCCCTCACCTCGGACTGTCATAACATTTTAGATCTTAGCATCTCTGCAGAGGCTTAACACCTTCGACCATGGATTATAGCTCTTTGTGTAGGATCTGATGGTTCCAGACATTTCTCCATTTACCTCCCTCTGGACAAAGAGACCTGGAGAGAAGCACAGATACGTAGTAGAAGTTTGGGGAGAAAGGGATGAGCTACTGCAAATTAGCATCAGTGCTAATAGGGCTACGTAGAAAACTCCTGGAGGGAAGAGTAGGGCCTAATATCCACCCTAGAGGATAGTAGACTTTCTACTTCCCCACCCTATCAGTCTGCTGGGGCCGCCATAACGGAATACCACAGACTGGGTGGCTTAAATAACAAACATTTATTTTCTCAGTGCTGGGGACTGGAAGTCCAAGATCAAGGTTCTGGTGAGGGCTCTCTTCCTGGCTGGCACTTGGCCATCCTCTTGCTCTATCCTCACATGGCTTTCCTCAGTGCATGCACCCAGAGAGAGGGCATGAGCTCTCCGGCGGTGGCTTTCTTACAAGGACACCAATCCTTGTGCATCATGACCTCATCTAACCTTAATTACTTCCCTATTCCAAATACAGCCAGACTGGGAGCAAGGGCTTCAACATATGAATTTGGGGGAACATACACATTCAGTCCCCAACACCCACCTTCCCAATGCCACTCCTTCCTGACGAGGAACGGGGCTGTTGGAGACTTCACATGAATTTTATGGGAGGGAGGGGGCAGAGGATTTCACAAGGATTATAGATGATGCCTGGTGCTTTACAGACATTGTCTTACCTAAGCCTACTACAATCCCTCTTTCTATTACTGCCCCCATTGGAAAGATAAGAAAACTGATGCTCTCGCAGGTTGAGAAAGTAACTTGCTCATGATCACAAAGGCGAAGCTTTTGCTCAAAGTCAGAGGTGAGAAATATTTAAGGCTCTGTTTGCTCTAGTACATTCCACTCTACACCCCAGTTTCCCCCTTTGGGCTCGGAGTATCTTGTTGAGGCTTGGGTGCGAGTGTGGGGGCAGGGGTATGTGGGAGCTGGAAGCCAGGGGACCTTGAGGGGCATGGGAGTGGCTCCTAGACTTCCTGTGAGCTGGCCTCAGCATCTCAGCTTTGGGACTGAAGCTCTGAATGGGAATGAGGCTGGCATGGTAAGTCAGATATCCTCCTCGAGCTCCGCACCCCCCACCCCGCTCCAGGAAAGGAATGCAGCACATGGGGTATGCAAGGTGAACGCCCAGCACGGGCTCCTTTCCCTCATTGCACCTGGTAGAGGGGTCTGTCCTGAGGGACTTCGTAGACTCCACAGTTCCCAGTGGAGACCCTTTCTCAAGATCAGGGACACGTACGAGTGAGGGACCGGGCAGCATGGATTTGCACAACCAGGACACAATCCTTAGTGGAGTGTCCAGTCCGAATCCCAGAGCCCAGGGTCACACAACCAGATAGAGTCAGCACCAGAACTAAGACGTCCTGGCGCGTAATCCAGAGGGCTTCACACCGCCTCTCAAATCACCGGTCCTGCTGTGGTCACCCAAGTCTTCATCTTGGGTGGTTATATCTCCCTGTCTCCTCTCTCGCTGTTAGAATACCACTTCCTTCTCTCCAGATCCCTCCTATCACTTAACCAGGATTCTTCTAGCTCAAAACTTCACTGATCCAAGTCTTTGGAGACACCTTGGCTGAGCCCTTGGAACCTCATCCAGGGAAACAGTGGGGCCCAGAGCTCATCAGGCACCGGGCGGGGTGGAGGAAGGGGCGCAGATATTAGAGAAAACTCTGCTAGTTCAGACTCTATGTCACTCTTTCATGCCCCTGGAAAGACATGGGTCTCCCAAAGGAGAAAGAGTTTAACGCAGGTCCCTCTGCCCCCCTCCCCAGATGTCAGTCTTAATTGTAAACACCCCAAGGTACCGATGAGAGCTACTATTTCAACAAGCTGTTATTTCAACAAGCTGTTATTTCAACTAAGGGCAGGAGACACGGAGGTAAACATGACAGTCATGTAACCTGTCTTGTGGAGGCTGGCATGAGGACAGCCAGACATAACTGAGGTGGGTGTTAGGAAAAAGGAAGAAGTACCATGGGTGCTATGGGAACTGTGATTATTTCTGGTTCCATAAAACAGGGTGTTTGAACTTCAGCAGCACTGAAAATGGTCTCTTGCAATAACTGAATTTTATCCTGCTTTTCACTCATGGGCATTTGTTTAAGCTCCTTTTGTTAAGCCCCGATGGGAACAGCATTGGCCAAGCCAACCTGATTGCTCTTTCTGTCACCAATCGATCTAGTAAATACACAATTCCTTGGTAGAAAGCAGAAGAGCAGGCAAAATGCAACCAATTTAGTTTCCTGACTTAAAGATTTAGATATTTAATATGTGCCTGAAGACCCACTGCTGTCATGAAGCAACATGGATGGAAGGTCTCCAAGATTTGGTTATATCTAGGGACCCTATTTATTTATATTTCTATATATTCCTTCTGCCCATGATGCTAGCGCATTCTGGCTTCTAGTCAGTCTAATTGACTAGTCCTAGGGGTAGGCAGATACAACTGAGATCTAATCTCTTTTCATAACTATGATGCTTAATATCCATGTGGACAGCAGATCTAACATCATGATTTTGAAATTCCTTCTCTACTCTTATGACCTTCCTCTGTAGGCATTCGGCCACCCACGTGCACGGCCAGATCATGGCTTGGAACGCTGCCAGCTCTAAGATTCTTGAACCCCTTCCTTATGCTGTAACTCTTTACCCTCCACCTTGCTCACAGCTGCTGAATTCTTCCTTTGCCGCTCTGGCCAATCTTTCCCTATTTCTTTTTATCATTGATTTTCTAACTTACGAAGTGCAGGAGAATCACTCTGGGAAAGAGTTTAAAATGCAGATTTGTGAGTCACCCTCTCTCCTATTCCAAATCAGCCATTTTAAGAAGCATGTTGATGGTTCTGGCACATTTGTCTCAGAATGCACTTTGGGAAACACTGGTCTGGATAAGATCCAAACAGGTGCCCAGCCCACGTGGCACTACCATGTGGCTCTAGAAGCCTTTTCAGTACACCCCACCGCCCTGCACTGCCAGCCCTAAGTTCGGCTCTTCCAGCCGTGCTCAGTGTCCAAGGAGCAGCCCTGCCAAGAGTCTCTGAGCTGGAGACACTTCGGTTCTATTTTGGTTCTGCCAATAGAAAACTCAGGGCAAGTCTAGACCTTTGAAATCCGTGTCCTCACCTGTCAACTGAAGGATGTGGACAACTCGAGTGCCAAGCGTCCTTTCGGCTCTGACTTCTGACCATTCCTGCTTCCGTCGTTTTGCTCAGGTCACTTCCACTGCCTGGAAATTCTCTGCTGAGAGTTGCCCATCGCTTTTTCTCTGATGTTCGTCTCTACAAATCCTGCCTAGCCTCTGAAGCTCTAGTCCAACACCAGCTGCTTCATGATGCCTTCCTTGGCCCGCCATGCTCTCCCCGCATTCTCCTGTAAGTGCCGTGTCCCCCTGAGTACAGACCCAGGCCCCTAATTTCCTCCCGTCCCAGATATCTGGTACACTTCTCCTCATTAGTATATATGATCCTGGACATCAGAAACTACACTCAGGGCCACTGACGGTAGTGGAAGCTTTATATTAATGAGTGTGGAGGATAGTCGGCTGGCTTCTGTCATCTTTTCCCCCGGAAAAAAGAGCATAACGTTCCTGCACTGATTGACATCAAAGCTGTACCTAGGGAAAGACGTAGGCTTCGCCCTGACAAATGACAGCTGGCTCCTGCTTGCCGCTTTCTGAACTGCTGAGGGCAGGGCCCCATTTTCCTCTGCCCGTGTCTGGCACTGATGATAAGGTTCCCAAGGGAGTAGACATCTCAGGCTGCGGCTTCTCACCATTGTTACACTCTCTGCTTGCACAATGGGACACGTGTTTGGCCAACACACCTAGCATTTCAGCGTGTCCCAGGAACGAACGTCTCAGAGACGCTGAAATCAGGCCTATCCACTTGGGCAAAGGATCCCCGTCTGAAACTCCACCTCCACCGCCACTTCTAGTTTCTACGCCAAGTGACCTGGAAGGCTATGTGGGTAGAAGATAGTCAGCAAAAGGTTCAAAGCTGGCAGGAAATAAAACATGCCTTAAATGTGGCAAACAATCCCCTTCTATCCAGAAACTTGAGATTGGGTTGCTCGTACATTATTATTATATGACAGGGAGAGGTCATTTTCTGCGCTAATATCATTTTGACCAGCAGTCCCCAATTTTTTGGTCTCAAGACCTATTACACAATAACACAGTCTAGGCTAGCCATTTTAAATTCCATGTAACATGTGTATGTGATATATACATATATATACATATATACATAAGTGTGTGTGTGTGTGTGTATATATATAAAGCATAATCTAGACTAAACCCCTTTATACTTAAAAAAATTAGGGGGCCCCTGGGTGGCTCAGTTGGTTAACCGTCTGCCTTCAGTTCAGGTCATAACTCAGGGTCCTGGGATCAAGCCTCCCATCAGACTCCCTGCTCAGTGGGGAGCCTGCTTCTCTCTCTGCCCCTCCCCCTGCTTGTGCTCTCTCTCTCTTTCTCTCTCTGTCAAAAAAATAAATAAAATCTTTAAAAAAAATTATTGAGGATCTTTGGGATCTTATAAAAGAGTGTTAGGAAACCTCAGGGGTCCTCAGAGCACATATTGAGAAGCTCTGATCTACCCCGACAGACATTTGGGCAGAATGTTAACTTTGCAAATTCCTAGAGCTATGAACCCTTTAAGGCTGAAGGCAAATGGTATAAATTTAATTCACTAAATATTATTGCACAAAGACACTAAAATAAGTATAAAATAATTAAAAAATGACTGTAGAAGTGATTGGAAACTGTCAGTATGTATGTGTAAACACAAGGCTTAGTACTTGGTAGGTAAGCTGTTTTTTAAGGTTATAAATTGCCTTTTGCTTTATAGTAAATCTGTTCCCTTTTCCTCATCAATAGGGAGACATAAAAGAAGAGATTTGTCTGTAAGCTTCTCCAAGGTGATTTATTTATACCGTGTCCCCAGGCCCGACGCAGTCCCTGGCTAGCAGGCTATCCTGCATTGCTCCTTCCTGTCCATTCTCCAGCTTCCAGTCTCTGCTCTCTGTCCCGGGGGGTTGCCCTGCCCTAGGACGCCCAGTTGGGTTTGGCCAATGGGAGCCCCAACAGGAGACAGGTAAAAGGAAAGGGAGTGAGGTGAGGATATCCATTCCTTGGCTCTTCCCTGTGAGGTCATGCTGGGCTGGCTGTGTCCCCTCTTAAAAGATGACTGCTCCCCCATGGTAGCCCTCTCTGCCTCCGTCCTATAGGTTCTAGCAACCTCTTCCTCTCCCCTCCTTGGAACCCCGCAGTGGCACTGGCCCCACTGGGCCCTCTGGTTCCCCCACACTCCACCCACACCTTCGTAAGCCATCTCTTTGTAGAGAAAGCTCCCTTGAATTATTCTAATTGGCAGGAGCCATCAGTTTCCTGATAATGCCTTGATGGATACACATTAATAGCTGCCTATTGCTTACTGAAAAAAATGTAAAATCTGCTTGTATTCAGTCATTCATGTTTTAAAATTCTTTCTTCTTTAGTTAACTCTTCATTGTTTTTGTTTCTCTCTCTTTTTTTAAAATATTTTATATATTTTAGAGAGCAAGCGATCAGGGGAGGGCAGAGGGCGAGGGAGAGAATCTCCAGCAGACTCCCTGCTGAGCGCAGAGCCCGATGCGGGGCTCGAACTCACGACCCTGAGATCATGACTTGAGCCGAAACCAAGAGTCGGAAGCTTAGCCAACTGAGCCACCCAGGCGCCCGTGTTTCTCTTTCGATCTTAGCCCAGGGCCATTGTTGCACATAATCCTGTTCCATCCCTTTCCTCCTGACTGGTCCCCATTATGCAAAGTGTCATCCCAAACATCAGTCCCTCCCTAAGGCGTAAGAGTGAGACTATTAACTTCAGGAGGTGAACTTAGGAGGCATCCCAGGCCCGGCAGCCACATTACTGAGAACTTCCTCATGGCCAGTGAGGCCTCACGATCTTCAGGGACGTTCTGCTGGAGTCCAGTTCAGCCTGAAACAGGTCTCTGCGAGGTTAAGTGAGCTGTCACTACTGTTTGAGCGAAGCTGGATGCCAGCACGAGCGGCAGAGCACCCGGACGGCCTGGCACACGGGAGAACACCCTGACTCGGGGCACAGGTTCCTCCGGGCTGAGCCCTTCCCTGAGCAGCTGCTCCTGGTCCTGCTCGGGGAGGCAGGAACCAGCTGCGGGGTGGGAAGGCCCATGACCCCTCGGCCGGGCCTGGAAGGCATTAGCTACCCTTGCTAGCTTCAGGGTCTCCGCCTCTTTCTTCCTAGATCACCACTTCACAGCCTCCACCCCCACCCCCACAGATATTTTATGCAAAATCGGGACACCGGAGACAACCGCCCTCATCTCCCCGCCCCCCCACCCCTCCGTTTCACTTTGCAGAGGTGAGAGTGGAAATCTGACTCCCCACGCACAGCTTGCTCAACCCACAAAGCTCCTCGGGTAGCAGGAGCGGAGCCTGGCCCCATATGCCCCACGTTCCTTCTCGGCTCACGGGCAGTCCACAGCTCTGGCAGCTCTGGGTGGGAGCGGTGACAACAGGACCGGGCGCTGTCACCCTCCATGATGAGCCAGGCAGCAAGACTGCTGTGGTGTCCCTGGTTGACAGTGCTCTTGAACCTGATAAATTATTCACGCCACCAAAGTGTAATTGGCTGTCACATTCGAAATAGGTCATTCACGCTCAGGCTGCTGGAGGTGAAGATCTCACCGCCACGGTAGCAAATCCAAGTGCTTTGGTTTAAGCAAATCTCCAGAGAAAGTGGCTTCTCCGAGCAATCCCCCATTAAATAGCTTTCATCGAATCCCGGTTAGGTTTTCATTAGCGGCAGCAGGAAGAGCCTGGAACAGCTGTTTGCTGGCAGGCTCGAGTGTGGGGGGGATGGAAGGCTTTGTTCAGCCTCTTCCTTCACTGACCCTTCCTCAACGCGCCCCAAGGGGCTCCTCCAGGAAGATAAATGTGAACACCTGCTCTCGTTTGTTCTTTGCACCCGAGACGGTGGCCAAGTCAGAACGAGGGACGTAACCACCAGGCAGCAGCAGGTTTTAGAAGCGCGAAGGTGCACAGGCCTCTCGGAGAAGAGCCTCTCAGCCCTGGGTGCCACGTTCAAAGAGGAGTTCAAGGTCAACAGCTGTGGCCGCGTGCCCCCGCGTTTCATATCCTGATTCACAGACGACTGGCCCCTCTTCACTGCTCAGAATACACTTGCCCTCTTGTCTGCAAAGATGTGTTACTCAACTCAAGTACCCGCTGGAATACAAATATTTGACTGGCTATTTTAGTGTTTGGAGAGTTACTCACATGTTAATATGTTCTTGTAATGGTTTTTGAGGATACCCAAGATTATCTTACAGGAGGAAGAACAGTTTTCCCCAGGATTAGAATAAACAGAAGTGGTTGAAGATGTCGCTTGGGGGATTTGAGTTAAAATCAAAGTGAATATGCTGATTGCCAGCTCTTGGTGTTAAATGGATGTGTAACCGAGAAAAGCTGATAAACCTCCCTGGGGAAGGGAAAGAAGGGAGGGAGTTTAGCAACGAGACTGACACCCTTGCCTGCCTTCTGTTTAGGAAGATAGACTGAAAACCTCTGTAGGTCTCTCCCTGCGGAGATTCTACGGATGTAGAGCCTTGGAGCCAAAGAGAAAGAAATGCAAGCATTTTCACTTGGTGAGCAGAGCACACAATTCAGGAGGCCACATAGAGACGGAGAGTCTTGGATGCTCTTCTACAACTATCGGATTTATCACGAGGGTGCTTCCAAGGATAGCAAGCTCTCTCCTTCAAATACACCCTTGCAAGAAGCCTGCCCTGCTCATCCAGCCATTCCCCTCTGTTCTTTCCTTTAATTTCCCTTTAGTGTTTATAAACAGTTTGCATTACAGTCTTGAATGCCTGGTTTTAGGGAACAGCCCATATCAGTCATACAGTCCAATCCCCGTAAGCTAGAGATGAATCTGTGAGTAATTTTCACTGATGTATATGCCACCAACACTTCCCGAGCACCCACTGTTGTGGCTGCTTGGAGTGGGACTCGGCGAAGCCAGCCGCCATGTGCGTCTACACTGCAAACATAACCCACCGGAACTGGACCCGCCTCCCAGCCCCCTCCTCCAGCAGCCCCCCTCGTCTCAGTAAACAGCCGAATCATCCTTCCAGAGCTTGGGCCAAAGTGCTGGATTTATCCTTGGCAACGCCGCCCCGCCCTTACGTCCAGAATTAATCAGTGTCAGGCCTGGGAAGGGCCCCATCCGCTCTCTCCTGGAATACTGCAAGTCTTTCAAGTGGCTTCCCTGCCTTTGCCCTCCAGGCCCCCATCTTTACTTTCGAGACAACAGTCAGAATGATCCTTTTGAAAGACAAATCAGATTATGTCACTGTGCTGAACACCCACCAGGGTCTTCCCATCTCCCACGGAGCAAAAACTCAAATCCTCACCATGGCCTGTAGGGCTTTACAAGAGCTGGACCCCCCAGAAACCGCTCAGATCTCATCGTCCACCCCTCTCTGCTTTCACACACCGTGCAGCAGCCACACTGGCCTCTGGCTCTTTCTGGAACATTCTCCCCCAGAAGTCCAGGTCAGACCCACAGCTCCATCAAGCATCGGGGTATCTATCAGCAAAGCCTTGTTCTGACCTGACCACCTGACCTGACCACCATGTTCTAGCCTTCTGACCACCTTGTTCTATCCTTCTCACCCTGCACTTAATTTTTCTCCATGACCCTTCTTTCCATCAGACACACCCGTTGTTCCCTGTCTACTGTCTGTCCCCCTCCACGGCAATATAAGTTCACAAGGGGTGCGGCATGTCACAGTCACTGCTGATCCCAGCAGCTGAATAGAACCCAACCTAGTGCATGGCAGACATTCAGTAAGTCTTCTTTTAAAAAAAAATTTATTTAAGAGAGAGAGTGAGAAAAAAAGAGAGAGAGAGAGCATAAGCAGGCAGATGCAGAGGGAGAAGCAGGCTTCCCGCTGAGCAGGGAGCCCGATGCGGGGCTCGATCCCGGGACCCCAGGATAATTACCTGAGCCGAAGGCAGATGCATAACCGACTGAGCCCCCCAGGCGCCCCCGTAAGTATTCTTTAAATGAATGAATAAGCAAATCTTATATCCCTAAACAGTTCATAAGCTCCTGAGCAAGCTGTGTCTTCTGATGATGCTACTCCTTTCTAGATAAGCCTCAGTAAGTGCCCATCTCAAACCACTGATGCAGAGATTCTAAAAACTGATTCCCAACCAGACGGAAAGTGGTAGGAAGAATTCCCATACCTAACTCTCATGCATTCTGGTATAAAGAACACAGTCTTTCTAAGATTGTCAGCTAAGCCCAGCCTTGGTCAGAATCAGCCACTTCTATCTCTCATGGAAATTCAGTTCCCTCCTGTGACATTTATGTGGTTCGAGAAAAAGCAACTGTTCTGCAGGCTTTCAGGAACTGCCTGGTACTTCCTCTTTTTGGTTCGTTTGAGTGTAGTTATTCCTAACTCCTTTTTTTTTTTTTTTTGATGTAGTTATTCTTAACTCATATATATATGCGGTAAAATGCACATCAGACTTACCATCTTAATAATTCTTAAGTGTATAGTTCAGTAGTGTTAAATACATTCACACTGTTCTGCCACCAATCTCCAGAGCTCTTTTCGTCCTGCAAAACGGAAACTCCATACCCTTAAACAACTCCTCTTCCCCCCTCTTCCCAAGCCTTGGCAACTACCCTTCTGTTTTCTGTTTCCAGACATTTGACTACTTTAGATATTTCATATAAGTGGAATCATACAGTATTTGGTGGTGTTTTTGTTTGTTTGGTTGTGACGGGCTTCTTTCACCTAGTTTAATGACCTCAGGTTCCTCCACATTATAGCAAGTGTCAGAATTTTCTTCCTTTTTATGGCTGAAGAATATTCCACTGTATGTACGGACCACATTTTGCTTGCCCATTCGGCCATCGATGGCCAGTTGGGTTGCCTGCCTCTCTCGACTTCATGAAGACTGATGCTGTAAACTCGGGGTACAAATATCCCTTAAAGACCCTGCTTCCAATTCTTTTGACTATATACCCAGAAGTGGAATTTCTAGATCATATGACAGTTCTATTTGTAACCTTTTGAGGAGCTGCCATACTGTTTTCCAGAGTGGCTGCACCAGTTTGCATTCCCACCAACAGTGGACAATGGCTCCCTGACTCTTTTTGACAACAAGATATTTTCCCCTCCAGCAACTTAAAACTCCTCAAAGATGCCCAATAGAGCTGAACATTCCTGCTGTTTCTAACGCTTAGCAACCAGGAGCCAAGCGGCCCCCACTAAATGTGAGTAAGTGTGTGTGGTGGTGCTTTTCACTCCTTCCTTCATGCCTGTTTTGAAAAGGCTTCCTTGTCCTCGAATTAACATGCGGGCTAAGTGGACACGCACTGGTCTGCATTGCAGACGAAGGGCAGTGGGCAAGAGCCAGCTCTGTCTTGTGGTGACCAAAGCTCTGCTAATCCCATGTTATCTTCTCATGCAAAGGTAAGTTGTTTCTATTTGTAAGCCGGCCGAGGCAGAGGGAGAAGCAGACTCCCTGCTGAGCAGGGAGCCCGATGCAGGGCTCTATCCCAGGACCCCGGGATCATGACCTGAGCCAAAGGCAGACGCTTCACCGACTGATCCACCCAGGTGCCCCAATAAGTATTCTTTAAATGAATGAAAAAGCAAATCTTATATCCCTAAATAGTTCATAAGCTCCTGAGTAAGCTGCGTCTTCTGATGATGCTACCCCTGAGGCCTGGCTTGGTCACCCCACAGTGAATCGGGAGGCTTGGGGTGATGTGTGTGGAAGAGCCCAGAAAAGGACTGGAGTCATGCTCACACATCAGTGGTTCCTTACCACGAGTTTCCAAGGACTTCGGACCTTGGACACCTGGCGACCCAAAGAGTCAAAAGGGGAGGAAAATCCCTTGAGCTGATGCAGAGATGTGAGTGGAAAGGACCATGGACACCCCCTGTGTGCTTTCTTTCACCTCATTCACTGGTGGGCTGGGAGAACGCATCCCTAGTCCCACTGTGTCTCCCCCTAAGTGATGTTGCGCCCTCTCTTTGGTTTTGTCTTGGACCACAGATTTTTCATCATCCTTCCAGTTGGTATTACAGAGCAGTGTCATATGGTGACATGTATTCTCTTAAAAAGAATATTTAAAACAACAAAAGGGGGATAAATCTTCCTCTTAAATGGGGATTTAAAAATAAGATCCTCCCAGCGGATGTGAAAAGGAGAAGAGCTGGAGGGAGACACGGTTAAGAAACTCGCAGTGACCTCAAGAAGCAAAATGATTTGGAATTTGATAACGTAGACCTGGGGTCAGCAGACTTTTTCTAGAAAGAGCCAGATAGCAAATATTTTAGGCTTTGTGGACCAAGAGGCAAAAAACAAGGAAATTGTGTAGCTACCTCCATATAACAAGAGAGAAAATAAAATTTCACTTATTTTTATTGACAAAATTTAAAGTATAATTGAGCACTTGCTCTTTTTTGGTATTCCTGGTCTGCTTAGGAGAAGAATGGAATTCTTTTTCTTTGGGAGAACATTTTGCATAACTGGAGTTCAAGGTTTACTGTTCCCCATCACCAAATCAATTGCAAATGTTCATCTGTAAAAACCATTCTCATCTTGCAGGCTATGAACAAAAACAGTGGGCTGGGATCGGCCCGCAGGCCATGGTTTGCCGACTCCAGACTAGGTCGGGGGGGGGGGGGCAGAGAGCCACTGACTCCCTGTGTGCCCTGTTCAGCAGCGCCTGGCACGTCGTAAAGGCTGGGGTACCATCAGTGTTAGGAGGATACACGGGGCTTTTCTCCATCCTCTGTACTCTAGCCCGCGTTGTAAATAACCAGAGGTTGTGTTGTCTTTTCTCATTCAGATGGCGATGCTCCTGACCCACCATCAGCTGTGTCTCCAGGAGTGGGGAGGATTTGAGTCGATCTGTTGCTAGTCAGCCCTGCTATGGCTGGTGTGACTTCTGACCCAGCTGCCCAGTTACGTGTAGTGGTCATAACTTCCATGGAGTGGGGCTCCACCAAAACGTGTTGATTAGTTCACAGCAGGTGGATCCTATTAACTTGTTCTCTGCCCCATGCAGAATTTCTATTAAGCAACTGAGCTAATATTTGTCTTCCTGGACGTGTGTGTGCACATTAATATATTTACAAAAATATATATATACAAACAGATCACCACAATTTCCTCCAGGAGTTTTTATCATTGAAAATATTTTTAAAAGCAGTGGAAGTAAAAACACTGCAGTAGGAGAGCGGACGTTCGATGTTGAAGCTTCATTTAAAATCTTAATGGCTGTCCTAAAATATTGTGACATGTATATAATTCAAATTTTAATGGGTGTTATCTTTAAATTAGAAATGTTTTAACAAATATAGAAAGCCTAGCCTTTCTCAGATTACTGAGACGGGGGAGGCAGTAACTGTGGTATGTTTACCGCAAGTAAATATTTACCCAGGAAATAGGGACTGTATGTCGTTAAAGATACTGTTAGAGATATGATTCCTGACCTCCAGAATTCCTGACCAAGGCGAGGGGACTCTCTCCACGAGAAAACTGCCCTAGCGTCTATTACTCTTTAATACTCAAATAATTTCCGGAGGGAGACCAGATTGGCTAACAATAAAAAATGGGTAAGAAATCACATACTTATTTTGTGCCAAATGATGGGCTTATTCTGAGCCCTGCCTTGGTCACATGGTGGAGATGAGATAGCGGCCAGGCTTATTAATTCATGAGCCAGAAACACCTTTATATTCCCAGGAAAGTATCTGAAGTGAGCAGTCTGAATAACTCTGCTCTCGTCAGCTTGTGTCTTTGTTGATCACAGGCCAGGAGTAGGAGAGGGGAATTGTATAGACTTGGGAGGCTGGGGCAGCTGAGAAAATCAGTCTGATAATAACTGATGTTTACATAGTAGGCCCTTAATGATTTTCCATTACCTCACACATTATCTCCTTGAACTTCACAGCAATTTTCTCAGGAGGTCACCACCACCACCACCATGACCACCATCATCATCACCACCACCATAATCACCACCACCATGATCACCACCACCATGGCCTCCACCATCATCACCATGACCACCACCACCATGATCACCACCACCATGACCACCATCATCACCACCACCATAATCACCACCACCATGACCACCATCATCACCACCACCACCATGATCACCACCACCATGACCACTATCATCATCACCATGACCACCATGACCACCACCACCATCATCATCACCATGGCCACCATCACCACCACCACATGACACCATCATCATCGCTATCACAATTACCATCACCACCACCACCCCAACATCATTATCACCATAATTATCATCATCCCTATGTGGAGGAAGGAAACTCAAGCTTCTGAAGGGTTAGGTAACTTTCCTAAAGTCAAACTACTAGTAAATTGAAATAGATCTTTTGAGTCCAAATATTTTGCTCTTTCTACTACGCCCTGCTATTCCCTCAGTTTGGAAGTCTGAATGGTAATGATCAAAGATTTAAAAACAATGATGGCTCTAGAATTTTTGTAAGCAAAATACTTAGTATAGCAACATGGCTGGAGAAGGGGTTTGGCCCTCTGCTAGAAGCTGTTTGCAAGCATATAACTTTATACCCAGAGTGTAGATCACTCAAAATAGCCATGTTTTCTGAAGAAATTTTTTATCATGTTTTTTTATTAAGAGTTAAAATTCTAACTTATGTTTCAGTTTTTAGGGATACTAATGGAGATTAATCGGGGGCTGAAGCATGCCCCACCGCAAAGACATCCTTGGTACCCTTCAGTATATAAACCAGAAACTGAAGGAGAAGAGTTTGTTTTTCCTAATATTTCAGTCACATAATTTATCTGAAAGTGGTTAAAAGTGTCTTCCACAAATCACATCTGCGTATTTGATTCTCTGACATACTTTTCCTCACGTACCATTCTAATCAGTTCGTTGTGCTGATATAAATAAGAAGAAAAATCCCACCGTAGAAAATATTTTCATATTTACTCCTTCTCAAGTTTCCCCAATGCCAATTTAGAGAGAAAAAAATTCTATTCAACTGCTCAGCCAGCTGACTCCACTTGTGATCTGAAAGTCAAGGTATTCTCTTCTTGCTTCTTAGCTGAATGGATGGTTTAGAATGAAGTTGAGAGGGAGAAGGGTCCAGCTGGTTTTCCCCTGTTGCTGTTTTGAGTGGTATAGTATATTTAAACATTTAACCCCCAATGATCCAGAGACTAAGAAGGAAAACATTGCAATTTAAAGATGGCACCATAATCTCATCACTTTTCAGAAGGCAGCAATTTGTTCTTTCCTCTCTTTGTTTTATTTAGAAATGTTTATTTCCTAGGGCTACACCTCATTATACAGCGGAAGATGAAATACCAGATCTTTTTCTCTGTTTGCTAGGTTATCTATTACTGACAATCTTTACAAAGTTGACATAGTGGTTTTTTCCTCTCTTAAGTTCTTACTTTGTATCCATCATTGACCTTCCCGTGTCTTCTGCCTGAAGCATTTGCTCAGGGAGGTAAAGCACGGAAAATGTAAGATGTGGAAAGTTCACGTGAGAGTGATGCTAATATAAAGTATTTTTAATTCGTCTTCCGGAGTAAAACTGGCCACCATACCTGCTCTTTGCGATCCCAGCATAGGTCAAAATCCTCTTAAAAATATCTAAAAATGATCAAGTAGATTGTTTTATCCTGGAAGGGAAATTCTAGATGCCTGATGAGATATGCTCTGTCTACACAGCACAGAGTGGTTTTTCAGCTTAAATGACCTGGTGTGCCTACCAACAAGGATCGAACACATCAGATGCTCATCAGATCCCTCCCTCGCTCCAGGGTGGACGCGTGTTAGGGAATCATCCCACTCCCAGTCAGCCAGGTTCATCCACATCTCGGTCTCCCCAGAAACCAGCCCCCAGGATAGCCTGGAACATACTGAGTACATTCACTATCCTACCAGCACACGGCCACCTGGGTGGCTCAGGCGGTTAAGCATCTGCCTTCAGCTCAGGTCCTGGGATCCAGCCCCACATTGGGCTCCCCGCTCAGCCAGGAGTCTGCTTCTCCCTCTGCCCCTCCCCCCCATGCACACACATGTGATCTCTCTTTCAAATAAATAAAATCTTAAAAAAAAAAATCCCCCCAGCACCTACATTTTTGGGTTCACTTTCTTCTCTCCATTTTACTTGCCAGGACCAGTTACTATTTTTTTTTTCTTCCTCTCTAACTCTTCTCTGTCCTTCTTCTGGTAGTGGAAATAGTCATTTCCATTTGACTCAGCTAATACCTTTTCCTTCTTTAAAATCTCTTCTGCAACCCACTGAATCACAAACATCTTTGTTCAACATCGCAGCTGTTTGGCAAACAATCAATAGGCAAAATTTAGCCATCCAAAAATAAATGAGAAGTTGAATAAGCCTGACACTTGCTAAGGACAAGAAAACACGTGAGGGACAGTTAACTGGAGAAACCACATCTCTCACTCACATGCTGACTTGAGTAAGTGAAGTGACTTCCATCAAGGCGGAGGGCAATGCTACCAGTTTATTTCTCCGTTTTGGTCATAACAACTACACATTTCTTTTGCTTAAAAACTTTTTTTTTTTTTTTTTTGCCACACGTAAATGGGTATGCTTATAATTTTCGTTCTCATGTCCTATAAAAGACATACTTGAGTAGGTCTTATACCATTCCTAAAAGGACTTGGTGGTGGCTCATAAAGATATGAGATAAGCATTTAAAATGCTTTATTTGTGCTATTGGGCCCCTTTGGCTTTGGCCAGATCTAAATAGGTCACTCTGAGGTCACTGGAGGCCACTAATCGGGGAGGGGGGGTGGACTTGTGGTTAAAACAGCCCACAGAGCTTAAGTGCAATGTGCTATTTTAGTTTGTCCTCCTGAAATGACACCAGCTCTTTGGCACCAACCAAAGAAAGCTTCCTAGACATCCACGGGAAGGGAATGTTCTACAATGACCCAAGACACAGGTGACGGAGGCATGACTTACTGTGGGGACGTCTGTGTCTGCTCCACAACCTGTGACAAACAAAGGAGGGAAAACCACTTCCAAGCGGAGTGTTTCTCCAGGACTCCGAGGGGTGGAAGCGGATCCAAGCAATCTTGGCAAATCACGAAAGCGAAGACTGACCAACTGTTTTCAACTCAGGAAACTAGGGCAGCTCTTTCTACCCGTTTTCCAATCCCATTACTTGGGTCCACTTGAGAACCCCAGATATGGATTTTTGGAGAAAGGTCCAACATAGCTAAATACTAATTATTATATTTATACAATGTAAAGCGTGGCGTAGTCAAACAAAAACTCCAACTCTTCCTAGCCAAGATGTGTATATTTTTATGTTCTCTTTTAAAAAAAAAAGATTTTATTTATTTATTTGAGAGAGAGAGTGAGAGAGAGAGCATGAGATGAGGAAAGTCACGGGGAGAAGCAGACTCGCCTCTGAGCAGGGAGCCCGATGCAGGACTCGATCCCAGGACCCCGAGATCATTACCTGAACCAAAGGCAGACGCTTAACCGACTGAGCCACCCAGGCGTCCCTGCGTTCTACCTCTTAATACTTTTTACTTAATACAGAGGGTATGACTTAACCTCTGAACTTTTAGGATTTATTGGTTTTGTACATATCGTTAATTTAATCTCTTCTTTCTTTCTTCTTTCTTTTAACTTTGGAAAGGGTGAATGTAATTCAGGAAACAACATCAAAATACACCAGATTCGAGTAGACAGCGTAATTGTTTCCCTATTAAAAAATCTCTTCCTTGGCTTCATAAGCAGTAGAGACAGAAAGTGAGCATCACTTCTACTTACAGTTCTTTTTTTTCTTTCATCAATCTTTTGCAGTTTTCTTGCTCTCTCTAAACTGAAATTCCTTTTGAATGGGAAAACGTGCTAATTTACTTGGCCTGGGGAAATGAGAGAGGTTTGGTTCAAAGCGAGTGGTATTTTTTCCTAAGTATCTGCTGGTCTGTCCAAAAGCAACAAACAGCTACTGGTTGAATGTTTTCCCTTTGGCCCGTTCATCCTCATCCTGGAGGGTTCTCCTCCTCTGGGGAAGTTTACCAGGGACCCAGGACAGAAGTATTCTCATGCCCTGCTGCATTGTACCAGGCCCGGAGAACCTTCGAAGGTCCTGCAAAAACTTTGCTGTTTCCTGTGGCCTTTCTAGAAGCAAGGTCTTACAAGGCTCATGAGTGTCCAGGGAATATAGGAGCCCAAGAAATACTTTGCACTCATAACTGTGAACTCGAGGTGTGTTATTATTCTAACCGTTGCACTTGACAAGAGAGCACTGAGCTGGGCTGAAAACGGGGCAGTGACTTGTGGCTTTGAGGAAAGAAGCAGCTTTAATGGGTGCCAAGGAGTCATTTCAGCTGCAGAACCAGCGACCAACCGCCACTGGGGGAACCGTTCCCTCCCACACACGGACTCTGTTCTGTTCCCAGAAGCTGGCTGGGGGCCTCCAGTGCGCACGACACTGTTTTCTCTTATTATTCTGATCACCACCAGAATTGCTATAGTTATCATTACTATAATTGTCCATCCAGCTACCTCTACTCACATACACCAGCCTAGCTGTCAAGAAGGCACAGTGATAAAACAGATGAAAGCCCTTTAATTTAATACGTTTGAAATAACGATGGGAAAAAAGCGTCTCCTTCCAATGACTGATCTTTCCATACCTTGGTAATCAAATTGATCATTCTCCCGAGAAAGAGTAAAGTCTACCTGATAGCAACCATGTTCTGAGTGGCATGATGATGTTGGGGTTATTTGGAAAACAAACCTGAGGCGCTGTGTGTGTGTGTGTGAGAGAGAGAGGATGGAAAAGAAGGAGAATAAATATCGGGACTTCTGGAGGGTAGGTGGATCGCTGCTTCTCTCTCTCTCACTAACCATTTGCAACTCTCCCCTAGTACAAGAATGGAGGGACACACCAGTGCTTCTTAATTCTGTGAACCATAACATTTTCTTTAACCACAGAAAACAATAGCTGAAGCAAACAGGATCTCAGAAAGGCAGTTAAAAAAATATTGTGAGCATGACTCATTTTTTTTCTTCCCAGATCTCTATGTGGTCCATAAACCTAAATGAATTTACATATACTTGTAAGTAAATGGACCTAAATTCTAAATCTGTGTTCCTTTAGGGGGAAAGGTTCTTTAAAAATGTGTCCATTGTGAGGAAATATGGTTGCCTTAGTAACAAGCTCCTGGGCATTTTCCTTCCATTATATCAGAACCAAAAGCTTTCTGCTTTCCTAGGCCTGTTAAGTGAGCCGAAAGCACGGATGAAACACAGAGCAAGCTGAATCCCTGTAGGTAAATGCTTGTCCCCGTGCAGAAAAGATTAAGTAATAGAATGCTGGAATTCTTTAAATGAAATCTTACAGAATGTGTAATCACCCCTCTTGTTTTAGATGAAGGCGAGGCTCAAAGAGAGGACATGACTTGCCCGGGACCCTACACCCACACGACGTCAGGGTCAGCGCTCCGATCCAGCTGCCAGTAACTTGTCGGATGAATGTTCACCATCTCATACCTCTGAACGGTGGTTTATGAAGCTGAAGGTCTGTAAATCAGTCTTATTTTGAATCCATTAGGTTACCTCAACATGTGAAAAAGCTCTTGGGCTTCACCTTCTATTCCATAGTAGGAACTGGTATTTATTGAGCACTTACTATGTGGTAGGCACTATTCTGAGCCCTTCCCTGCAACAACATTTAATCAGCCCACCACCTGTGAGGTTGGTACTCCATTTTATAAGTGAGTAAACTGAGGCACACAGCAATGAAGTAACCTGCTCACTGTCACAGAGTGATTTAGGGGCAAAGCCCGGGCAGTGTTAACCCCACTGCTGAAACTCTTGACTGCCACCCCCAGCAGAACTTGCTTAAATGAAGCACCAGCTGGCCAAGTTCTCGCAGAAATAGGCAAACATGAGCCAGGACTCAGAGAACCAAATAAAAATACACTGGATGTTGGACTTACAAGGATTCTTTCGCTCATCTTTGGGATTATGTTCCATGAGAAATTCAGTCCAGAAAGTGTAAAGCATATCACATGTGAAGCGCAATGCAAATATTACGAATCTATTGTGAAGATGATCTGTACGACCCAACAGCACTGAGAAAACAAGGTTAGCGTAGCGAGTTACGTAACTTGCATAAGTCACAAAAGGAGTTCGAGGCACATGAGATTTTGAATCTGCATCTTGTCCGACTCCCTACTTGACTCTTACCCATGCCTGTTGAGGTTGAAATAATCACCTTAATCATCAGGAACGCTCATGGGAGAGATCCTACAGGTTCATCAAGCCTGCTTTGCTGAGGTCTTAACTCTCAGGGTGGGGCCACACATAAACCGTAGTGTGGTGCATCGGACTATAGATGGCGCTCTTTAGCACCATCGTCAGACACAGGAGGAATCGCTTTGGGGAAAAGAAATGTGGTCTGGGGGTTTTGTGGCTTGGGTGAAAAATCAGCAGATTGTCCAATCTAGGCTAATCTTCCTAGCTGTAAGCATTTTTTAAGTCCTGCAGGGAGTAAATATCTAAGGTCAAATTTCAAGAGGCCCTAAATACCTGTCATCAAGGTAAAGCCACAGATGGAGAAGTTGGCAAACACCAAGGAAGCTGGTGTAGGTATTCTTCAACCTGATTTCGGTTATGATAAAACTTCACATTATGATTTTAAATATTTCTGAGGTCAGAACAAAATAATGGAAAGACATCGAAACACTGGTAGTGGTTACACCCTAGATGAGTAGGTTGCAAAGGAGTCTTACTATGTATACTCTGTAATTTTTCTTCAGTGGATTTGTATTACTTGAGTAGTCACTCAAAATTTTACTAGTGCTCATTAAAAAAAAAAATTACTTGATAGAGTTTTCAAAAACTAGCTATAGTTTCTTACGGAAATCAACCCAAGTGATGAGATCCCTGAGCCCAGATTACCATTTATTGAGACAATTTCAAGGTCTAGAAAAGCTCCATCTCATTGGCAGCACTTGGACAAGACATCTGCAGGTTACGAGATTAGCCACTGAAAATTATAACCTGTTCAGCCAAACCCCACCCCACAGGTCTGCTTGTGGAAGAACCGCAAAATAGGAAGGGAAAACTACATGGTGCCAGCGAGTATCAGAAGCTAGCATCCCAGCTGGAAGAAGAGGAGGAGGGCGTGGACAGTTGGGTGCCAAATACATCTGAGGAAGAGAAACAGATTCAAAGGGAAAGGGAGACGGAGGAGAGGCAGCTGGTGCAGATGAAAGCAATACGGTGCCATGGAGAAGCATCCATGGTCCATCTGTCCAGCTGCTCCCCCAGGGCTCAGCGGTATGCAAAGCAGCATGACAGGCTTCCCTTAACGTGTTAGGCAAGAGAGCACAGAAAGACCTGGAATAACTGAGCGCTCATTTCCTACCCTAAACATCTATCTAGTCATGACTTAAAAAAAAAAAAAAAAAGATATTTGGAGGAACCATTCAACTCCCTCGCGTCCTGCTTTGCCTTGTATTCGTTGGTGCCTAGATGGATACCCACAACCACCAGGATGCTTGCAAAATACCCGAGCTGGGCAAAAGTTTCAAAGCTAAGCAAAGCAGACCAGAATGGGTCCTGCCAGAAAGACATTTACCTTCACCAAAAATATCATCCTCTTCCTCGCCCAGGAGCTCCTCGGGGTCCAGATACTGCATCTTGGAGAGGGCAGTCGGCCGGCGACAGCAGGAGCGCAGTGCGCACACTGACAGTCCGCACTGGCGACAGGGCTCCCCGGGGCGATTTCCTCTCCCCTGCTGCAGGTTGCGAAAGCCCTCAGGGAGGCAGCTTCCGCCTCTGCCTCTGCCCTCGGAAGGCAGCTTCATTCATATGAATAGGCTCCCCGAGCCTTTCCGAGCGCATTCCACGTGGGGTAATTCTCGCCCCTGAGAAGAATTTTGGGGAGAAGGGGGGCTGCAGATCCGGTTCAATCTGAACATAGATACCACCATTGCACAGTCTGAGTGCAATGAATTCTTTCAAAGCTACAACTTTCATTTTTCTTAAAGAGAAAGGCAGGCTTTTAACTTTCTTAGGAATTTGAACACAATGGGTAGCGTTGTAAGAGAGGGGGCTGTTCACATCTATCTTGCTTTTGCGTCCATGACAATTTCTCCCAAAGCACAGCCAGCCACTATGACACACCGAAGAGGCATTTGGGGGGACCAAGCTTCTCGTTCACTCGGTCATAGCTGCCTTCTTTCTTTTTGCAAACCTCTTGCATTTGAGAAGGAGAAACTTTACAAGTGTTTAAACTGAGTTCAGCGCACGTGTAGGTTCTTATTGGCTCAGTTAATCTATGGCCAAGCAGTAGATGACTTGTTTGGGTCAAACCACTTCCATTTCACAGTGTTGACTCCATCTGGGTCTTCAGACCATCACTAACATAGAAGAAAACCGACGCCGAAGGCAACTCCTCCCAGAGAGGGAGGAGTCACCAACCAGGGGCCTTCACAGGAGCACCGGGCGGGTCCCCACACGGAACTACCCAGAGCTAAGTTCCCTATGGGGCTCAAACACCAGTGTCTGAGTGATACTGCAACCTCGTGTGGGGCTCCAGAGCTCTCTGTTGTGTCGTAAAGACCTCACAGGTGGTCAGAAGCTCAGAAAAGGCAAATAGAGATAATGGCGAGGAGTTGTTAGCCCCCAGTGTTGACTTCTGGCAACTATTTACTGAGTAGGGTTTAAAAAAATATAGATGATAGATGATAGATAGATTTAGATTTTTATTTATTTGAGAGAAAGAGAGTGAGAGAGCTCACGAGAGCAGGGTGAGGGGCAGAAGGAGAAGCAGACTCCCCGCTGAGCAGGGAGCCCGACGTGGGGCTCGGTCCCAGGACCCCGGGATCATGACCTGAGCCGAAGGCAGACGCCTCACTGACTGAGCCACCCAGGTGCCCCTAAAAATATATTTTTCATTCATTGGCTTTATTTTTTAGAGCAGTTTTAGGTTCACAACAAAATGGAGAGGAAGTAAGGGTTTTCCTATCTACTCCCTGCCCGTACACAGGTGCAGCTGCCCCCGTTAGCGCCAGCCGCATCCCCATCCCCAGCATCCATCATCAGAGAGGTGTCTTTGTTCCAACTGCCGAGCCTACACTGGCACATCGTAATCACGCAGAGTTCACAGTTCACCTTAGGGTTCGCTCTTGGTGTTGTATACTCCATGGATTTTGACAAATGTTTAATGACATGTATCCACCATTACAGTATCATAAAAAGTAGTTTCAGTACCCTAAAAACCCTCTGTGCTCTCTTCTTCATCCACCCCTCCCACCCACCTCCCGGCAACTGCTAATCTCTTTTAACTGTCTCCATAGTTTTCCTTTTCCCAGAATGTCATATAGTTGGAATCATACAGAATATAGACTTTTCAGGTTGGATTCTTTCACTTAGTAATACACATTTAAATTTCTTCCACGTCTTTTCATGGCCTGTGAGGTCATTTCTTTTTAGCGCTGAATAATATTCCACTGTCCATATGGACCATGGGTTCTTCATCCATTCCTCTCCAGAAGGATGTCTTGATTGCTTCCAGTTTTGGCAATTACACATGAAGCTGTCAGAAACATCCATGTACAGGCATTGGTGTGGACATAAGTTTTCAACTCCTTTGGGTAAATACCAAGAAGCACAACTGCTGGTTGGTATGATAAGAATATGTTAAGTTTTGTAGGAAGCTGCCAAACTGTCTTCCAAAGTGGCTGCACCATTTGCATTCCCACCAGCCATGAATGAGCATTCCTGTCATTCCATATCCTCACCAGCATTTGGTATTCACAGCGTTCTAGATTTTGGCCATTCTAATAGGTGTGTAGTGGTTTCTCATCGTCTTACTGAGTGCTTTCGGAGAGACTGCCACTCTGCAAGCTCAGAATCTGTCTCCTCCTCTATCAACTGCACCCTTGACATTACACCAGCCTCTCCCAGGGGAGAGTAAGGAAAGTGGGGCTGCAAAAGTCCAGCCATGAGAGAGTGTAACCAAACTCAAGGGGTTTGTCACTTGGGGTGCATTAAATTGAATACAACCCAAGTAAGTATAAGAAGCAAAGAACTTTTTATTACTTGTTACAAGTAAGAAGACAGGGACCTAGCTCTCAAAGCACCATCTCCCCCTGGGGTTAGCATGGGAAGCTTTTATTCAGTGTATTAGGGGGCGGGGGTAGGGAGCTTGCATATACATTGGGGAACTCACATATTCTATTACTTAGGCACTTTGGCTCAGTTGTACAAGTCTAGCGTGTCAACGTGCTATTGCGTACACCGCATGTTCAAAAAATGGCAGGAAACCCGGCCCATAGGAGGAGATCTTCGTATTATAATGAGCTAAAAGTAACTTCAGGACAACTCGGGGGAGGGGGACTCCTTCTGCACAGGTCCTCAGCTCCAAACCCGCTCAAACCGGCTCACAGGAGGGACTCTCAGGTGAAACACCTAGCTGGGTGTCTCAATGCTGAGGACTACTCTTTCCGCAAAAGAAAACACATTCCTTCCCCGATTCCCCCCCCTCCGCCTCCCCACCTTCCCCGATAGCTTTCAGCCCTCTGATTTGAGTACCGCCCCACTGCATGCTAGCTAACAGAGGAATTCTAGAGCCCGTTGGTTCACGAAGGGCTACTTGGGCACCAGCAATGGGCTTATCCCTGCTCTGGTTGCTGTGGGGTTCCCAAAAACAGCATGCAGCTCAGGGGCTGCTGGAACCTCCAATCCCCCTCAACCAGGGCTGGGACCGGCCCTAGGGCAGAGTTTGGAAATATGTGAATGTTTGGGGTTGCACAATGACTGGGGGTATTACTGGTATTTAATGCCTTGGTAACCTTCCTGCAATGCATGGGGCAGTGGCTCAAGAGAAGAACTGTCCAGCCCCAAAGGCCAATAGTGCCTCTCCTCCACTTAGAAATACCGAGAGGCAGACAGCGGGGGCAGACGCCTTCTCTAGCTCTCCTTCGTTTCCCTCCTTCCTGACCCTTCTACCACCACCCCCCACCCCGATTCCCACTCAAATGACTTTTCTGGTCAAGAGTTGTACTTAATGACTTAAAATTAATAAAAATGGATCTGAATCGTAAGATGGTGCAGCCACCACAGAACAGTATGGAGATTCTTCAAAAAATTAACAATTAAAAACAGATGCCACATGATCCATCAATCCCAATTCTGGGTATGTATCCAGAAGGATTGAAAACAGGATCTTCTCTTGAACTGATACCTGTTCTGCCATGTTCAGTGCAGCATTATCCACAATAGTCAAGATGCAGTAGCAAGCTAAATGTCCATATACATCTCTCACCTTCTTTATCCATTCAGTAATGGACCCATCCATAATCCATCCAATAATCCATCCAATAATCCATCCATAAATATTATTCAACCTTATAGAAGAAAGAAGTCCTGTCACACGTGGATGAACCCTGAGGACATGATGCTAAACGAAATAAGCCAATCACAAAAAGACAAATATGACATGACTCCCCTTATGATGCATCTAAAGTCTTCAAATTCATAGAAACAAAAGAATGTGGTTGCCAGGGGCCAGGGGGAGAGGGGAATGGGGGCTGTTGTTTGATGGGTGTAGGGTCTCCGTCATGCAAAATGAGAAAGTTCCAGAGATCTGTTGCACAACAATGCACATATAGTCAACGGGGCTTAAAAATTGTTAAGAGGGTAAATTTATGTTATTTGTTTTTATCACACACACACAATGGACCCAAATGCAGGATATCTGGGTTCGCACTGGCTGGGAAGAAGGGAGGGTGTCAGTTTTGACCATTACTACATTTTTTACCCATCATCCCCGTGCCCCTTACTCTTTGCAGTCCCATGATGGGGATGCTGTTCCTTCACAGATGAAGCAATGGGACTCTGAGAGCTTAAATAACTTTCCTAAGAACACATAGCTGGCAAGTGGCCAACTGGACTAGCTCCAGGGCTCACCCTGTTACTTCTTGTTGTCAGAACAGCTTTGGGAGGGGGCGCTGCAGAGGATCTGGGTCACCACAACATCCCAATGACTCCTGGGATCTGTACCACTTCCATCTCCTCCCATCTCAGAGCCACCAGGTTACCATGTTAATCCTGGGCCCCCCCAGCCTTTCTTCATCAGCAACTTAGCATGGTCTCTCCAGGCCTATTTTCTGTATTTTCCTGTTATGGGCTTAATTGTGCTCCCCCAATCCCACCGCAATTCATATGTTGAGGTCCTAACCCCAGCACCTCAGAAAGTGACCTTGTTTGGAACTAGGGTCATTGCAGGTGTAATTGGTGAAGATGAGGTCATACTTGAATAGGGTGGGCCCTTAATTCCAATATGAATTGTCCTTATAAAAAAGGGGGATTTGCACAGAATCATGCACACAAAGAGAACACCATGTGAAGATGAAGGCAGAGATCTACAAGCCAAGGGATGCCAAAGATGGCCAGCAAACCCCCAAAACCTATGCAAGAGGCATGGAACAGATTCCCCTCACCTTGTCCAGAAGGAACCAACCTTGCCAACACCTTGATCTTAGGCTTCTATCCTCCCAAACTATGAGACAACAAATTTTAGTTATCAAAGGCCCCCAGTTTGGGGTCCTTTGTTATGGTAGCCTTAGCAAACTAATACACTTCCTCACTGGGCTTGTTCTGAGGATTAAATAGGATAATTCATGTAGAGGAATTGACATAGCACAGGGCACACTAAACACACCCTGTCATAATCATCCAACTTCAATCTCTCACAGGGCAGCGTGGGGCCATTTCTCTGATCCAAGCGTCAGTGGGGGTAGGGAATGAGCAGTCACCACGCTCAGTACAAAATCTCAACAACCCTCGGTAAGTTCCCCTCGGTCTTGTCTTCTCCAATTAGATATTCTAAAAACAGCTAACAGTCTCCAAGAACAAACACCTAATGCCACTGAGAACACTTTGAAAGCAAGGAATATAGAAAATATGGTCCCTGCTCTCCAAAATTCACACTCACTCTACAGAGATAAGGCGTATACGCATGATGTGTTAGCTAAGCCGGAAAACTAATGAAATACAGAGGCAACTAAAAATATGAATAAATTTCAAAAGCAGTGTTGGGGCACCTGGGTGGCTCAGTCAGTCAAGCATCTGACTCTTCGTTTTGGCTCAGGTCATGACCTCAGGGCCCTGGGATCAAGCTCTGTGTCAGGCTCTGTGCTCAGTGGGGAGTCTGCTTGAGATTCTCTCCTTCTCCCTCTCTCTCTCTGCCCCCCCCAAATAAACAATATTAAAAAAAAAAAAAGTGTTGACTAAAAAAAAATCTCAAAAAATATAAGTAGTATGATTCTATTTATATAAATGCCAAAAATTAGCAAAATGGAGAAAATATATAATTAACAGCTAACACTTATATAATGCCAGGAATAGTTCTAAGTCCCTTGATTCACTTAATTCTCACCCCAAGCCTGTGAAATTGGTATTATTATCTTCATGTTACTTCTAGGCCCAAGAAGTAAAATGACCCACCTAAGGTTATACATCCTGTGGTAGAGCCAAGATCGGACTTAAGCCCCAGCTTTACCCTCACTGACCACATTACACGGTCTCGCATATGTGGAAAACATAAGGGATGGCTGAGCCATTTGCAGCTCCCCAGCTGTGGATACTCCAAACCTTTCCTGACGTGGCTCCTTGCCTCCTGTTTGTCCTCTCAACTTGGGACACATCCACTCATCTTCCAGAGCTTGGTTTAAGGGCTACCACCTCCATGAACCTTCTCTTATATCTCCAGGTGGAAATGCTTACCCTACTCCCTTGGTCCACCTATTTATTTATGTACCTATTTCACCCCTGCCCTTCCCTTCTTAAGGGCAGGGCCTCTTTCCTCTTAAACTTTGTATCTCCAAACTCCTAGGATATTACCAGGAAGAAAGTCATTGATCAATTTGCATTTTTTAAAATGAGTAACAGTGACTAAACGAATGGCCAAAAGCTCTAGTGTGAATCGAATACAAGAGGGCAAAAGTTCCACTGGAGAATTCACCCTAGAATCTATAGGAGAGGAAAAAAAAACCCTTTCCTCTATCCTTTTAGGTCTTTAACTGGGACCTGTGAATTAAACTGACACAAGACAGGTTAACAGGAGAAAGGGCATAGAAATTGTATTAATATTTCTATATGCAGAGGGGCTTCACGGAAAAGAAGTCAAAATCCCAGAGAAGTGGTTGACTCGGTCTATATATCATTTTAATGAAGAGCAATAAGCTGTGGATCAGTGGCTAGACAAAGGAAAAGGAGAAGGTCTGGGCTCCTAGGGGTGGTAAAGTTGGGGGAGGAGGCTAGGATGTGAGTGATCAATAAGGGCTGTTTAATAACGTCTGTTTGCGCGCTCATCTCTCTCCAGTGATAAAAGTGGTCTTCAGTGATGAAGAGTCATTCTTCTCGCCCCGGTGGGAGAGAGCAGACCTTTGCAAAGGGGACTGCCTGCCCTGCTTTTAGGCAGGAAGGGAGAGGGCAGAGAGTTCTGTGTCTTCTGTTTCTCAATTGCCGTCAGCTAAAAATAATCCTAATGCCAATGTGGCATATTTTTGGGTGGCCTATTCTGAGCCTCTTCAAATCTGTACTAGAATAGAAAGACCAAGGCTCAGGAAGCTCAGTGTGCACAGCTAGGCAGTCAGTGAGGGGGAATTAAAGGGCTGTAGGTTACAGGGAGTAACTCGGAAGACGTGAGTCTGGAATGACAACCAAAGGATCTTGCTTTTTCAGGGACTGAGGCAAACAGCTCTGATAACCGAATTTGGGGTAGAGAACAAAAGTAAGGTGAGCCAGTATGAGCCAACTCTTTCATTGCAAAGACTGTTTGTGACAACCTGGGCTAAGTGTAACAACAGAATCTCATCAAGGTCAAAGGCGCGGGAACTTGGCAAAGCTTTTATACTACCCTAAACAGCTGGTATCCACTTTGTGCTATCCCTAGGGGTTCAAATTTCAAAGACATGTGAGTCCTCGTCCTTGCTTTGAGGAACTTCACTCACCGGCTCCTGTGGTCATTCATTCATTCATTCAGTCAGTCATTTATCCATCTATCCCTTTGAAAAATAATCATAAATGTCTAGTATATTTCAGTTCCAGTGGGAAACATTTAAGTAAATGTGTAAGTGTACATGCATTGTGCTGAACATATAAACATCAACATGTGGCATGAAAATTTAGAATGATGAACTGTTTATTTATTAATTTTAAACATTTTTTGCAAGGCTTGCTCTTTTGAAAAAGAAACTTCCATCTGTGAAGTGCTTAAAGGAGGAAGCCATACTAGTGGGAAAATGTCATCATCCAATATGGGCTTTCATTCCAATAGTGGATGAGCTTCACAATCCCTTCTCTGTCCCCACTTCTGGAGAATTTCCCAGTCCCTCTAGAAAGTGTTTCTGATTTTCAGATACAAACACTTCAGAGCAGGGAAAAGAATCTGAAATAATTAGGGGTAAAGTGTCCAGAAACAGAAAGGAGAACCAAGTAGGAGAGAGGAATTGAAACTGAGGAGTGGTTGGAATCAAGAAAGAAAAAGAAGGTAAAAAAAAAAAAAAAACCCACAAAGCCAGAAATAATCTTCTCTTTGGGTACCTCGGCCTGTAAAAATGTACTTAAAATATGTCTAATGGCAGAATGCCACGACCAAGGAGCTGAGACTCAAGGAACACGGTTTTTAATGACATTCTTGTTTTCAGGTTGCCAAGAGGAGATCCCACCTTGTGGGATGACAGCACAGAGGCTTTGGAAGCCTTCCTGCAGGCATTCTCCAGTTTTAGGTGTATCTCTCAGTTGAAGGAATACGTTTGTGGCAGCTGCTGGGGAAGGTTGCAGAACAGGCTGACCAAAGCCCTGGATGGTTCTCTCCAGTAGGACTGAAGACAATGAGGATAATTGCCCAGTGAATGCATCTGCTCACTCTGCTCTGGAAGGAGGGAGAAGAGCCCAGCAAAATGGTCTCTATGGCAAGACTCACGCTGGGTGTGGTTTGTAAGAAATAGCCCTGGGCTAAGGGTCTGACTGCTGGGAGTGGTTAACCCACAACTAGTGACTTTATAAAATGGCATAAAAGGCACTGGTTCTGGGATTTGACAGAACTGAATTTTGATCCTGGCTTTGCTACACCAGCTCTTTGACTGAAGTTATTGAATATGACTCTGCAAAATAATAATCCGGAGTTCAGCCCTCTCTCCTCAAGCTGCCCCAAATTAAAACACAATCTTTATCAATACTTCGTCTATACTATACAAACACAACTATACAAACAGTACCTTGTAGAATACTATACAAGCACAACTTCAAGACTCAGTCGCTGGCCTGTACCCTCTGCCTCACCCAGGATGTAATTCCAAAGCCTCTCCAGTATAGAAACCCCATGACTCCACTGATAATAACACCTACCTCCTATGGTTTTGATGACATGAATCGAGACAGGAATCCTTCTCTGTGGCTCTATAACCCACTTTCGAATAGTTACCAGGGATCACCGTGCAGTGCGCCCCTCCTCCCCCCTTCTAAGCTCAGGACCACCTTCTTGGCACGGGAGCTGTAGGAAGATGCAGAAGCGGTCAGGAAAGGAAACTCAGAGGGCAGAGAGAACCAGTCCTTCATGTCTTTGGGAAATTTAGGGGAGGCTTTAGGGGGAGTTACAATGCTCCTTCCTAGACTGTGACTCTAGACCCAAAAGGGCATTTCCTTCCACCAAAAGGAGGCCAGATGAGAAAGTGTGACTTTCTGAACTTTGAAAGCAAGACATACCTCTCCCCATCCTAAATCTTATGATGGGAGATTGCTTGGTGGTACATAAATCACTGGGTGCCAACCCAAGGGACAGTATGCAGTACTGTTATTTAAAACACGGATGACATTAAATGACCGGGACTCAATCCTTTGGCAAATCACAGGTTTTCCAGCCATTTTCAAAGAATGGAAAGAGGATCTCATTGAGTTGTTACTGATAGATGAATAAGCATAATTTTTGGTGATAAGTCATTATGAGATCTTTGGCATATGATTGAGAAAAAGCTGGGAGAATCAGCTGGGATATCAGAGAAGATGGTGGAGTAAGGATCTTCAGGAACCGTCTCTTCTGCAAAAGCAAAAAGGAACACTGGAAAAAATGGTGATTTGTGCTATCCCCACCTCCTCTTCCCCAGCTTGGTGGTAGCCTTGAAAACCAAGAGCCTGCAACCACAGTGCAAATAAACTGGCAGTCATTGGAATGGTTGGAGAATGCAGTTGGAGTTTCAAGACCCCAATCCCAGAAATGCCATGTTTGATCTGGTTGTTGGTTTCCTGGAAGATCCCATTGGCAAGGCTGTCTTTATTTAACCTGACTCAGAGTTATTCAACCTGGACCTGCTTGTCGAAAACAGAGGCAACTGGTAAACACTGAATCTGCCTAAGGCAGTGGTAAAAGCCCTAGGGAGGCGGGAGAATCTGATTTCCAGAGTTCCCACGTAACATTATTTAAATTGTCCAGTTTTTAGCAAACATTTATGAGACTTGCAAAGAAGAAACTATGACCCACACACAGAAATCAAGACAAAACAAAGCCAGTCAGTAAAAACTGTCCCTGAAGCAGCCTAGATGTTGGACTTACCGGGACAGAGACTTTAAATTATCTATTTAAAATATGTTCAAAGGGGGCACCTGGGTGGCTCAGTTGTTAAGCGTCTGCCTTCGGCTCAGGTCATGATCCCAGCGTCCTGGGATCGAGCCCCACATCGGGCTCCCTGCTCTGCAGGAAGCCTGCTTCTCCCTCTCCCACTCCCCCTGCTTGTGTTCCCTCTCTCGCTGTATCTCTCTCTGTCAAATAAATAAATAAAATCTTTAAAAAATCAATCAATAAAATATGTTCAAGGAATTAAAGGAAACTAAATATGAGAACAGTGTCTCTATAATATAGAATATCGACAAGAAGGTAGAAGCTATCAGAAGAAAACAAAAATACTAACTTGAAAAGACAGATACACTCCCATGTTCATTGTAGCATTATTCACAAGAGCTAAGACATGGAAATAAAGTGTTCATTGATGGATGAATGGATAAATAAATTGTAGGACATATCTATACCTGTCTATCTATCTATCTATCTAAAATAGAATATTAGTCATGAAAAAGAATGAAATCTTGCCATTTGTGACAACATGGATGGACCTTGAGGGCATCATGCTAAGAGAAATAAGTCAGACAGAGAAAGACAAAAACCACATGATCTTTCCTATATGTGGAATCTAAACAAACAAACAAGATCATAAATACAGAGAACAGATTGGTGGCTACCAGATGTGGAGGGTGGGAGGTGATAGAAATGGGTTTAACAAGAAATATAGAAATTATAAAATAAAGAACCAAGTAGAACTCCTGGAGATGAAAAGTATAATATAGCTAAAATAAGAAATTCACTGGAGATGCTCAATATCAGATTTGACCAGGTAGACGAGAGTCAGCAAACTTATGGGAGGTCAACTGAAGTTATCCTGATTGGGGAAGAGAAGGAAGCAAGAGTAATGAAAAATGATCAGAGTCTCCTAGAACTTTGGGACACCACCAAGCATGCCAATATATATTTAATAGGGCCTTCAGAATGAGAAGAGGGAGAAAAAGAAGCAGAAAGAATATTTGAAAAAGTAGTGGCCAAAAAGTTCCCAGATTTGATGAAAAGCATTAATCTATACATAAAAGAAAAAACCTCAACGAACTCCACATACCTAAGCTTAAAGATATCTACATCTATATACATTATAATCAAACTGTCAAAAGCCAAAAACAAAGGGAGAGTCTTAAAGCAGAAAGAAATGACTCATCACATACAAGGGAGACTCAACAAGACCAACAGGTGATTTCTCATTAGAAACCACAGAGGGCAGAAAACAGAGGATAACATATTTAAAGTCCTGAAAGAAAAAAAAAATTGTCAACCAAGAATTCTATATCTGGAACACTATCCTTCAGGGATGAAGGAGAAATGGATGTATTTTCAGATATGCAAAAGCTGAGGAATTTCATTTATGGTAGAAATATAGCCTAGACCTGCCTCATAAGAAATACTGAAAGGAACATTTCAGGCTGAAATGAAAGGACACTAGACAATAACTTGAAGCCTTGAGAAAAGATATAGAACACTGGCCAAGGTCATTGCACTGATAAATATAAAAGGCTTAATTTTTTTGTTTTTGTTTGTAACTTTCCCCCCACATTATTGAAAAGACAACTGCATAAAGCAATAACTACAAATCTGTGTTGATGGATGTAATTTGTATGACAATAACAGCACAAAGGAGGGGGAACGAGTAGAACTATACAGGAGCAAAGTTTTTATATACTATTGAAATTAAGATGGCATTACCCTGAACTAGATTGTTATACATTAAGATGTTAGTTATAACCCCCAGACATTAATAAATAAAAATATAGTAAAAGAAGTGACAAAACAATTAAAATTGTTCACTATTTAACGCAAAGAATTGGGCAACAATGCTATAACAAACTCCCTTCTCATTTCTTTCTTTATGTGAACTTGGCTTCTAAGTGCTTACACCTGTGGAAACAAAACATAAGAATATATAATGAATTCCTGTTTTACTACAGCAAAAAGTAAGATTCATCTATGGGTAGATGAATTAACTGAAAAAAAGGCAATTTTGCCCATCTCAATAAGAGATACATTTCCAATAAAATTTTGATTTTATGTTAGAAGAAGTCATGACTTATCAATATATACTATATATATATGTTGTAATGATCAATTTTGTACTACTAATATTTGTAATAACTCTATCCAGACAAAATGTTAATGCTTAAGACCATTTAGTCATGGGAAAATGATACATACATATGCATATTTTTTTCTGGCAGAGAGTTGTGATAGAATGATCGAAAAAGACTTTCAGGTATAAAAATACATTATATTGTAAGAAGGGAAATTGTCCCACTTTTGGGCCAAAATAAATCTTCATGGAGTGATGGAATCAGCATCACCTTCTGGGATGTATCCAGCATTTCTAATAAAATATACTATCAATTTTCTAATAGATTTTAATGAAATAAGAGTCCATCTGAAATATTGATTGATCCTATCTGCCTAACTTACAGTCTTAGAGTGAGCCTAATGATCTCATCTAGAAATTCTTAGAAAACAGAGTCTAATATATTAATGATCAGCTAAATATCATTTCTTTCCCCTATTAAATGTCTTACTAGTTACCAAATAGTTACGGGGGCTCTCCCAGGGGTGTTTCTCTTGTGACAGGTATAAAAATGAAATGCTGACAATTTATCTGAGAAGTTGCCTTAACAATTAGGATAAAATTCCATTGGGGTGGGGGTCAAAGAATGGAAATACAAATTCAGCAAAAAAAAGAAAAAATGTAAAACATTTCCAAATCTCAAAGAATAGGATCATTTATTTTTTTATGTGGATGATGGAGATATATATATGTATGTATATATATATATATAACTTATTTATTTATATTATATATCCTTTGTAACTTTTAAAACTTATGACAAAAAATTTTAGATAGGCAAGGGTATATAGTTTTCCAAAATTTACTTTGGGTTTCAAAGACCTAGACAGTTAAAGACCATTGGTGCAGACCCCACGTTAAGCAGGGCAGAAGCACAGCAGGCCCTGTAGGCCAGGGATCAGGAGCAGGGGACCCTGGAAAAGCATATGGCAGCCGGGGGCCCACGGCGGCTGGGCATCGCAGAGGGAAGGCCTGGTAGCTCCATCCCTTTGCAAGTACCAGCTCTGAGGGTTGTGGCCCATTTATCTCCTGACCTGTTATTCTTCTCCTCAAAATTTCTTCTTTGTGGGGATGGCAACAAAAAAAGAAGGATTTGAAATTTGTTATGTTCTGATTTGGGCCAAATGTGTTTGAAAACTCTTCCCACCATGGCTTCTTTTTGATATGTGTATGTCTCCGTGACTTTGATTTTACAGAGCACAGAAAAATAATTTGGGTCAAAAGATCTTTTAATGACTACACTCCCCCCCCCCCCCCCAAAAAAACAACAACAAAGAGGAAAGAAGGAAGTGTTAGCAATCCATCCATCACAGCCACAAACTCAGGAAACGAATGGGTGAGCCCCGGTGCTCCGGCCAACTGTTCCCTCCCAGGGAATCCCAAGGGGGCTGGATAAATCAAAAGCAAAGCTCCTGGCTGGGTTTGCCAACACTGTTGCAGAACAAACTTGGACAAACTCATTGGGAGAGAAGCTAGTAACTCAAGAGACGAGGGTTTTGGGCACCTGGATGGTTCAGTTGGTTAAGCATCTGCCTTCAGCTCAGGTCATGATCTCAGGGGGCGCCTGGGTGGCTCAGTTGTTAAGCGTCTGCCTTCGGCTCAGGTTGTGATCCCAGGGTCCTGGGATCAAGCCCCACATTGGGCTCCCTGCTCGGCAGGAAGCCTGCTTCTCCCTCTTCCACTCGCCCTGCTTGTGTTCCCTCTCTCGCTGTGTCTGTCAAATAAATAAATAAAATCTTTAAAAAAAAAAAAAAAAGGTCATGATCTCAGGGTCCTGGGATTAAATCCTGGGTAGGGCTCCCTGCTCAGCAGGAAGCCTGCTTCTCCCTCTCCCTCTGCCCCCTCCCCCCCCCCCCCGGTCTCACTTGCTCTTCCAAATAAATAAATAAAATCTTAACAAACAAACAACGAGGGTTTGGAAAAAAGAATGGGAGAGATTAATCTCAGGTGCGAGCAGCTGAGGGCGTTGGCTGGCTCAAGCCTTCATAACCAGCTTCTCTGCTGGCAAGAGGACACCGAGAGTCTTACAGGGAGAGGGTGTGTGTGTGTCTATGTGTGTGCATGTGTGTGTGTGGGGGGGTGTATGTGCAAGAGAGCAGGGCACAGAGCGCGTAGTCATGGCTGGGGGTCCGTATGTGTTCAGTGCACCATCATGGGCAGGGAAGGGGCCATGTAGGGTGTAGTCTTCTAGGCACTTTGTTGACATCAGGGCGTTTCTGGGCTGGCTCTGGTGGTTGGGATGTTCCAGTCACTGCAAAACACCTTCATCAATGCCTCAAGAAGGTGTGATAAAAAATAAGCACAATGGATTTTAGTTAGAGCATGAGTTAAGAGTCTTGTCTGTTTCTGGTTTTCACTGTTGGGGTGTAGTAGGGTTGAGCAAGAGGATTTGCTAACAGAAGGAGAGAAAAAGAAAAAGCATGAGGGAAGGGCAGAATATTTTACTTTTGGAAGGAAAATACGTCCAGACTGCACCTCTTTTTTGCGGGGAGGGGTGTTTATTGTTTGCTTTGTTTGTGCTTTAAGGTTCCATGGGAGACTATCCAGAGACACTCATGGATTTGAAATTTCAGCCCTCCAAGAAATTCAGAAAATTGTGTCCAGGGCAGAGTAGAGCCCTGAACAAGCCCTTAAGATGCTGAAAGTCTTCATCCCCAGGTTCCCAGCCCACCTTGGATGAGCTTCCAGCCTGCTTTGTGTGGCAGGAGGAAGACCTCCATGCACGGTCCATTTAGAGGGACCAAATGGAGAATCTTAGACTAAGAAATTCCCACTCCTCCTTCATTTCCTGGTACTCTCCTTCCTCCTTCCATGTTTTGTTTTGAAGTATAAATCGCAGTAAAGAGGATCAGTGAAAACAAATACATAGATTAAAAAAAAAAGGACAATGCCATGTGTTCTATGCACTGAATTAGGGCCCAGTCCAGCTCTGGATGCCCTGGATGGAGTAAAATGCCATCTTTCTTTGACTCTGCCTCCCCAGTATTCCCCATCTAGCATTAACTTAACGGTGGTATTTAAGCTTCTACGGCTACAGAAGTGGAACGGCCCAAACCCTCCACCAAGCTGGTGGAGAAAGAGGATGATCCAACTCTGATTCTCTAGTTCCATGTGCCCTGTGAACCTGGGTGAAAAAAAGAACTACCTTTTCTTCTCTTCCCTCTAAGAGGAGACTAGCTGGAGGAGAGGGGAAGGAGGAGGAGGGGAGGGAGGGGAAGGAAGGGAAGGAAGGGAAGGAAGGGAAGGAAGGGAAGGAAGGGAAGGAAGGGAAGGGAAGGGAAGGGAGGCAGGCAGGCAGGCAGGCAGGAAGGAAGGAAGGAAGGAAGGAAGGAAAGAGAGAAGAGAGAGGAAGGAAAAACCAAGAAGGGGCTGCCTTGATTCTAAACACAAGTCCCCGGCAGGTGCACAAAACGCGGGCAGGGAGGCGCTCAGCCTCCTCTCTCCAGTGATGGTGCCTGGGAGCTGGGACTTATTAATCAGTCTGCATACTTCAAAAAAAAAAAAAAAATTTCCCCCTTTAAGTGTGAGCTCAGGTTGCCAGTGGAGAAGCTTTGTTATCAGCAGTAGGTGTTGACTTTGAGACCCGGGGTTGCCCTCCCCTCTGCTCTGTCTGGTCCCTGCTCTGATCTGTCAGCTGAGAACATGAAAACAATCTATGTTTCGTCTCCTCACCCTGCGTCAGGCCCTCCGCCTTACCTCCTCAAAACCAGACCTTTCTTTTCCTTTCCTAGAACTCAACCTGGTGCGAGAGCTCACGGTGGAGGGCCACCCATCCTCTCTGAGACCGCAAGCCCAGCCGAACCAGGGAACCACGACTTATAAACAAGGGTGTAGACCAAAGAGTGTGTTGGGGCCCGGGCAGGAGGGGGAAAAAAGCAAGAAGAAAAACGCCCTGCAGCTCGAGGTGGAGGTGAGCAGAAAGCAGCCAGGCCTCCAAAAAACAAGCAGCACAAAACCAAAACTCAAACCTCGTGAAACTGTCCTGAGGCTGAAGGCTTTCAAAGTTGTTTCTACCGTGGATTTGAGAGACTTGTCCCATTTTCCCGAGGCACCCACGTTGTAAACCCTAATCCCCACAGGTCCAGCATTCGGGTGTAGGGTGCAGGGGGAGTGCGGGGCTGTCCCTCCGCCTGGAAGGGTCTCAGTGTTTCTCAGGCTGCCTAGAGGGTCACATTTTGTGGAATGCTTGGCTCTGGCCGGTGGGGGCTCTCAGCTCTGCCTGTAAATAAACAAGCAAATTTGGAGGAAAAGGGGCAGGGGGCAGTGCAGGTGAGTGCGTGGGCCTCTTCTGGGGGGACTTGCCAGAAGCCAAATGCACTATAAAGGGCGATTTCCCATCTTCCAACATCATGGAAACCCATGGTGGTGATAGGGCAAGAGTTTCACTAACCCCCTGAGCTAAAAGGCCCCCAGACATCAGAAGCCGGGTAGCAAGAATTCAGGAGGGCAGGATTTCCCCCTTTTCCCTCAGGTTAAGCTCTGAGGTGCATGGGCCCACCCCACAGAAGGGGCGGCTGCTGGAGATAGGTCAGAACAATAGATGAGTTACTTCCTGGGGCGCCTCGGTGGCTCAGCTGGTTAAGGGATTGCCTTCGGCTCAGGTCATGATCCTGGAGTCCTGGGATCGAGTCCTGCGTCGGGCTCCCCGCTCCGCTGGGAGTCTGCTTCTCCCTCTGACCCTCCCCCTCTCATTGCTCTCTCTCTCTCAAATAAATAAATCTTTTTTTAAAAAAAAAAAGGAGTTATTTTCTTACAAAATTGCATCCAGTGTTTTAACGAAGTACAAAAAAGGGGAGGCGTCCAATGTCGTGTGTGGGTGGGATGGAGGGACCCTGGAGGGGAAGGGGCAGGTTAGGCGCTGTCCTCACTCCTCAACCGACATGTGACCTCCTTTAAAACCTGTAAACACACCCAGCTTCCGGTCACACCCATGTGGTTAGGTGGTTATTTATAGAAGAGTAGAAATGTCCCTGTGCTGGGGTGGAACAGGGTGGCAAGCAGAGCCCCCGAAGTTCTTGGAATAGCACCTGCTGGCCCTTCTGTCACCAAACAGCGCCTAGTAAAAAGTTTTGCAGAAATAACCATTATTGATTATAGATATTACCTGATGGTAATGATTCTGTTCAGTCCCTGTTTTGACCAGATAACTCTATGAGGGGGGAGACTTGGTGATACTGATCTTCAAAGCAAGATTCTTTCTCTTGCCCCCCTCCACTCCTCTCTCCTCAGCCTCAGGAGAATTGGGGCCCTGCATTGGCTCTTGCACACGCCTAGGATCTCATGGTTTACTTCACAATAATACTAATCCCAACAAAGGCCCATTTCTCCTCAGAAATTTGGGAATGTGTGTCAATCGTTCCTTGGAGTTCCTTCTGAGGTAAGAAAGGAAGTTCAGTGTGACTGTCCTCACTTTTCTGATGGGGAGATTAAGGGTCAAGAAACCAGGTGAAGAGGCAGCGATGTGGCTGAGTCGCTGGGGCAAGCCAAATGCTTTGCAAGAGCAGCTGAGCCAACATTGTGAAAACTCATGCCAGGGAGGTTCTTATATGGATGACTGAAGAGCGCCATATACATGAAAGAAAATGTATCCATGTTAAAAAAAAAAAAAGCCCCAACATTCAGATATCTAATGGGCAAAGGGGACAGGGCTAGGTGAGGAGGGTTTGCCCTGCTGGGGCTGATCTCTCAAATCTCTTATTTTCTGTGAATGCGGCCGTCTCCCTGAACACAGGCCAGGCATACAACTCGAAGCTGCAGGATCTAGGTCGTATTTTATAATTTTTTCAGCCAGTCTGTCCTACTCCACATTGAGCTCTGTTTGAAGTTTCAGGTCTGATGGGAACCAGCGCTCCATAGACATTTTCTAAATGAGTGAGTAACTGAGTCCCTGTGGTGGTCTCTCAACTCCTCAGTGATCAGAGGCTGTAGAAGGTTCCTATTAGCACAGAAGTAGGGGAATGTAACCCAAGAGAACTGTGGGTGGTCCTGGGGTGTTAGGAGCTTGGGAGCACCCTTTTGCACCTATAATGAGATTTATCCCACCTCCTACTTTGGGGGGAAGACTATTAACACCCAGGGCCTGCCAGTGGTTTTCAGGTGTGGAAGGATTTGTGTTGTCTTCCAAGTAGGCAGACCCCAGGCCCTGGAGAGACAGGGACAAGTAGATAAATTTTCTCATGTAAATCAATCATCTAATCCATGAGATTTACAGTTGAATAGGTGTCCAGACAAGATGTTATCTGCCAACTACTGGAGGGGGGGGGCTTCAAATTTTATTGACATAGATAAGACTTTCATCAAAGAATCCCCTTGAAAGCTGTTTAGTAAGGAATTCCAAAGCAAGGTGTTTATAACAATAATGTTTCTCCACCACTTTGTCCCAGGCTTCTGCTCCTAGTTCTTTTTCCCTAATTTCTCTCCTCTTTGTAATGCACTAAAAGAAAACTACATAAAAGACTCTTAAGAGAAACATTTAAAAGAGGGATAAGGGAAATTTCACGGGAGGGGACATTAGGAAGATTGGATGAGAAAAAGAAGTTCAGACCTGGCTCCTTGGATGATTTTCACTGAGCCCAAGTACAAAGAACACAGTCAGCTTTAGTAGTAATGTTTAGTTCCCTTTTCTGTATACTCACTGGAATAAGATGGTGTATGGGAACGGAACTTGTGGTAAAGAAAACCTTGCCACAGAAGGACTCCACCCTTGCTTACCTTCCTCTGGAGCCAGCATCAGTATGTAGTGAATGGTAAACGTGGGGTTTCCTGTGTTCTGCAGTGTGCATTGCTACACCACTATCTCCAGTGGAATGAACCAGAATACAAAATTTATGGCTCTTTTGAAATGTGATGAAGCAACATACAATTCAGAAATAGGGTGGTCACATTTTCTGTATTCTGTTGCACTCTTTTGCACAACATGTAAGAATACAACGTGAGAAACCTATGAAAGGAGGAAATAGAACAATTGAGGTTGTTGGCTAGGGAGGTTCTGTAGGGTAAAGGCAGAATACTAAATACCCCAACCAGCCAACATCCTCTCATGGCTATTATTCCTGTCTCCAAGCCTCTACTACTCTCCCCTCTTCCATTATTCTGTCTCATCATTCTTCCATCCATCCACCCATCTGTCCATCCATCCAACCCTTCATCCATCCACCATCCATCTATTCATCCATCAACCCACCCACCCATCCATCCATCTAGTCATCCATCCATCCACCCACCCATCCATCCACCCATCCATCCATCCATCCACCCACCCATCCATCCACCCACCCATCTAGTCATCCATCCATCCATCCATCCATCTATCCACCCACCCACCCATCCAAACATCCACCCACCCATCGATCTCTTCATGCATCCATCCATCCATCCACCCATCCATCCACCATTTATTGGGCATCATGATATTCTAGCTGCTGAGAATACAGACATCAGTGGCAAGCCAGTAAAGGTTAAACCACCAGTGTTTGTTGATTTTCATAGTGCAAATACCCCTACCTACTACGGCTGATTTCAAGCTACCAACATTACATCACTGAACACAAAGTTGGGAAGAGATACTCAGTAGCACACAATTATACAGTGTTTCCAACACACAGATACAATAGATGTAAAGAACCTCAAGTACACAGATAACTGTTAAATATGGTAGTTTGGAAGTGACGAGTTTTGAATATTACTAAGTTCGCTGTCAATATATTTAATTGTACATTTATATAATTTGACTTTAGATAATGGCTGTTTTAACAATCAGCTCACAACATTTCTGAAAATTTAACTATTGGCTCTTGTGAGCAGATGTGAGTTTGCTCCAGCCTACCACTAGACAGAGATAAATAATGTATGCTGTCCGCTTTATGAAAAAGTTTTAGCTAGAAATAAGACATATACATATGTAAATAAGCAGTAGTCCTCCAGTTGGTGTGATAGCGCAATAGGGAAAGTGCTGGGTGTAGAATTAGTAGGGAAGTGGGGCGCCTGGGTGGCTCAGTCAGTTAAGCATCCAACCCTTGATTTTGGCTCAGGTCATGATCTCAGGGTCATGAGATTGAGCCCACACACTGAGCATGGAGCCTGCTTAAGATTTTCTCTCCTGGGTGCCTGGGTGGCTCAGTTCGTTAAGCGACTGCCTTCGGCTCGGGTCATGATCCTGGAGTCCTGGGATTGAGTCCCGCATCAGGCTCCCTGCTCAGCGGGGAGTCTGCTTCTCCCTCTGACCCTCCTCCCTCTCATGCTCTCTGTCTCTCATTCTCTCTCTCGCAAATAAATAAAAAAATCATAAAAAAAAAAAAAAAGATTTTCTCTCCTTTTCCTGCAGCCCCTTCTCACTCACATGTGAGCACGCATTCTTTCTCTCTCAAAAACACAAAAACAAGAATTATTTTGGAGACCCTCCAAAATAAAATCACCTTGAGGACAGGGTGATGACTTGGACTCAACACAAGCACCTAAGAATAGAGAGAGGGTTGGTTTGAGCCCAGCATGTGGCCTTTTCCAATCAATAATAGTTTTTCTTTGTAGTCAGTGTCTTCAGACCCAAACGCCCTGGGACAACTGTCATCCTAGGCAGAGTGTTGACTGCAGAAGGGAAAACTCTAACTTGGGAGCTTAAGCCCAGATACCCTTGCAGGACAGGTGAGGACTGGGGTGAACACGGACCTTGGTGTAATAGTCACACCTGTCAAACTGTGCAGGACCAGTCCTCACTGACATCTCATGGTAACGAAATGAACAGCATATATTGGATTAATGACATTTTCCAAGTCCCACAGTTCCTGGTATCAATAGAAAAATTTATGCCCTTTGGAATGAGGAAGCCCCTGAGATTTTTTAGACACTTTGGTGGCTGGCAAGAATTTAAGGGAGGCTCTCCTAATGTGGCATATGTGGATTTGAGCAAATACTGGGGAAAAAAAAGAATTAAGAGTTATGACCATTTGTATTCTGACTTGTAGAGCAGATCATAGGGGACAGAATCTGCCACGTACGTGTACATGTGCTAGAGAAAAAGATGTTGGCCAAAATGTTAACAAGTGGTATCGCTAGATGATAATTTCGTGTGTGTGTGTGTGTGTGTGTGTGTGTGTGTATGTGTCAAATCCTGAGATCTAAGCTAGATGATAAATTTTGGAAGGAGGATTTACTTTTATAGATTTGCTTGCATTGTTTAATAATTTCATCTATTTTTCTGTCAAAAAATGTAATGAACAATATCCGTCAATTGCAAAAAAGGCAAGTAAGGTTAAAGAAGGAAAAAAAAAATCCAACCATAATTCCAACAGCCACAAATAACTGCTGTTAATATTTTGGTGTTTAACCTCTAGACCTTCTGCTAGGCATGATGTATGTCCTTTGTACCCTCTCATCAGACTTGTGTGAATCTGACTCCTGACCTGTGCGTCTGAGCCCCAGGTGTGGGGAGCGGGGGCAGAAGGCTCACAGCTTACACTGTTATTACGTTAGGTTTTTTCAACATGGTAGCTCCTTCAGCTTGGCTCACACATTTTCTTTTAAGATTCTTTTTTTTTTGAGAGAGAGAGGGAGGGAGAGAGAGAGAGAAAGAGAGAGCACAAGCAGGGGGAGTGGCAGGCAGAGGCAGAAGGAGAAGCAGGTTCCCCACTGAGCAAGTAGCCGATGTGGGACTTGATCTCAGGACCCTGGGATCATGACCTGAGCCGAAGGCAGACACTCAGCCAACTGAGCCACCCAGGCATCCCTCACACATTTTTTTAACCTATCTCAATTAGCCCTGTTTCATTCCCCACAACTATGTCATAGCTGAAACCATTCTCTCTGTAGCTTACCTCCCACTTCAGAGAAAATACAGACCATCACATGTGATTTTTTTACTTCTGTAAGGGCCAAGGGCAGGCCAACCCAAGATGGGCCACTTTGGTGTGAACATTAAGTTAAAAACAATCCAAACCCAGCAGATTCAGAAAAAGCTCTTTACGTCTTCCTCAACTGCCTACTTTCCCGAGAAGAGAGCTAGTAACAAAGATTCCTCTTTACCTAAGAAACTTCTGTACATAAGAGGGCACCTGTGTTTTCCAAACACCTCTTTTCATCTTCCTGCTAGTGGTCTTCCCCCCCCTTGGTATCTTCAGACCCTTACCCTCTCCTTAGCTCATATAAGTCTTATTGCCTGTTTTTGGAACTTCCATGTCTGTGTGGATTCTCCATACATACACTATTAGATTTGATTTTCTCCTGTTAATCTGTCTCATGTCAATTTGATTCTTAGTTCAGCTGGAAGGACCTCAAAAGTCAGAGAAAATTCTTCCTCCCCAACACTTCCTTCCCTTCTACTTCTAAATCTATACCCATCCTTTCTTCCCTGTTTCAGATGAGAATCTACCTTTTACCTTGACTAAGGTCCATGCTGTTTCTTTTTTTTAAAAAATCACATTTTTTTTTTTCTGGCTTCACAGGTAATCATATACATATTGGAAAATTTAGAAATATAAGAAAACACACAAGGGAGAAAATAAAGTCACATATAATTTGACAAGACTTTAAAAGATTTTTAAAGGATGATCATTGCTAACATTGTAAGTTCTTTGTTTTTTCCCTGCATGATTGTATGTATCTGTACATTAAATATTTTTTACACACTGGAAATTACTCCGTACATACTATTTCATGTATCTCCTTTTCCTCCTACAATAGATCATGAATATTTTTTGCATGATGGCTACTCTTTTTTTTTTAATTGAGAGAAAGAGAGAAAGGGGGTGGGGAGGGGGAGAGGGAGAAAGAGAATCTTAAGCAGATTTCATGCCTAGTGCAGAGCCTGACATGGGGCTCAATCTCATGACCCTGAGATCATGACCTGAGCTGAAATCAAGAGTCAGATGCTTAACCAACTGAGCCACCCAGGCTCCCCATGGCAAATATTCTACAATGAGACTTTTAAAATAATTTTTGAAAGTTAAGAATCACTTTTGTAGGTTTTTTTTTTCTTATTTTAAAAGTAGTGTGTACTCATTGTAGAATAATTAGAAGATACAGTTAAAAGGAAGAAAAACCTAGATACCTATAATCCCACCTTTGAGCCAGCTGACATAATTTTATATAAACCTATCTTATAAAAATAGGTTCATAACCAGCTGACATAATTTTATATAAAATCTATCTTATAAAAATAGGTTCAGCCAGGCATCATTATTTATTATTTTTGATATGCAAATATTACCCCATTTAATCCTCATAACACCTTTTTTATTTTTAATTTTTAATTTTTTAAAATTATTTTATTATGTTATGTTAGTCACCATACAATACATCATTAGTTTTTGATGTAGTGATCCATGATTCTTTGTTTGCATATAACACCCAGTGCTCCATGCAGTACGTCCTTAATACCCATCACCGGGCTAACCCAATCCTCCTAACACATAATGTGGTCGCTATTGTGATGATAATCTCCATTTCCCAGGTGAGGAGACTGAGGCCCAGAGAAGCTAAGTAACCTGTCCAAAGTTACATAACAGTTAGCGGTAGAATTGGGATATGGACCAAGGCAGTCTGCCTCCAGAGGCTGGATGTGAACAATTCAGCTATAGAGCTCTCAACTTATAGAGAACATCTTTCCGTGTTGGTAAATATCACTCTTTGTGTCATGCTTATAACATTCTACCACACCTCAGATATTGAGTTTTGTTTTCTCATAGTTCTTTTAAGATCTTCTTTTCCAATTAATAGTTGCATAGGGAATTACTTTCGTCCTGTGAAGGGATTCTCATTTCAGCTTTTTCCAAATGGTTAACCAATGATCCAAGTTTTATTTATTGAATCACTTAGCCTTTCTCCACTAATTTAAACTGTTGCCTTTGTTTTGGCTTCTCTCTTCTCTTGCTTTCTTTGGAAAGTTGTTTCATTTAGTATCCACTCTCTCTCCTGGGTCTTGAAAATATGAGCTTTGAATTACCTATACATTTGCTTGGTTAATTGATTGATGTAGTTGTCCACTTAACAAAATTTATAGGGGATGCAATAGTGAATAAGATTTTAAAAACTTTCCTGGGGCTTACAGTCTATAGATGTATATGACACTTTTACAAAACACTTAAATGTCATATTTACAATGTGCCAAGCACTGTTTTTAGTGATTCACAAATACTATCTCTTTTAATCCTCATAGCAAATATATCAGGTAGGTACTGTTTTTATCTCCATGTTTCATGGGAGAAAATGAAGCATGGAGAGGTTAAGTAACTTGCCCAAAGCCTCTTAGCACATAAGTGGGGAGCTGAGGAGAGTAAGTAGGCAATTCCCAGTTAATGCAGTAAGTGTTACTTATCATGGGGGAAATACAGGGTTCTGTGGCAGCTCTCAGCAAGGGCACTTGGGGCCATGACACTCAGGAAAGACTTTTGCAGGGAGTGCGTCCAAATGATTCCTGAAGAATGAGAAGCAGTAGGCTGGTGAAGGGAACTGGGAGAGTGGGGGTAAGAATATTTAAGCTGGAGAAAGCAGTAGTACAAAGGCCTAGAGAAGAGAGAAAGAGAGACTGTTATCTCCTAGAAGGTGAAAGAAATGAAGTGTGGCTGGAACGGAAGGTGGGGTTGGGTGGGTGGGAGGTGAGAAGTCCTAGACTTGGAAGGGTCAGTAGGGAGCCGTTGTCTTGCGAGTCACTTGAAGGGAATTTTAACTGTAGTCTAAATTAAGAGGAGACACTGAAGGGCTTTAAACAGGAGAGAGATTACTCTAGTTGCCACATGGGAGATGGGTATCAAGGGCACAAGGGTGTGGGCAGGGCAAAGTGTTGGAGGGGCTGTTCCAACCATCTTGGTGAGAAATGATGTTGCCTTCAGAGCAGTAGAAATTGGATGGAGAGAAACAATTGGACTCAGGTGTTCCCTTGAAGGAGTTTGATTGGATGGGTGAAGAGGAGGGAAGTCAGTGATTATGACCTGGGTCTTGGCTTAACCAACAAATCTCCATATTACCATCTTATGGCTGTGATGAAAATGTGGATAATAAATCAACTAGACTTAATATGCAGAGAAGAAAAGATAACTTGCCTCTGGTCTAATCATTACACTCCTATGACTTCCCCCTTTAGCACTCACTAAACCCTCAATGAGGGAGGGCTGCAACATTTATAAATATGGCAGATGTTAAGAGTATTATCGCTGATGATGGGATTAGGCGCAATTAAAACAAACTTTTTTTGCAGCTTTACTGAGATATATTTCATATACCATAATATTCACCCACTTAAAGTATTTACTTCAGTGGTTTTTAGTATATTCAGAGTTGTAGAGTCATTTACCACAATCTAATTTTAGAACGTAGTCAATACCTCAAAAAGAAACTCTGTACCCATTAGTAGTCCCTCCCTGTTCCAGTTTCCCTACCTCACCCCCGCCCCAGGCAACCATTAATCTGCTGTCTCTGGATCTGTCTATTCTGGACATTTTGCACAAATGATGTCATAATATGCAGTCTTTTGGGGCTTGCTTCTTTCACTGAGCATAATGTTTTCAAGGTCCAACCTTGTTAAAGCATGCGACAGTACTTCATTTCTTTCATTGGTTGAATAACATTCCGTTGTTTTGTTTATATATATTCCATGTTTTGTTTATATATTCATCCGTTAATGGACATTTGGGTTTTTTCCACTTTTTGGCTAGTAAGCATAATGCTTCCATGAACACTCATGTACAGGTTTTTTGCATGGGCATGTGTTTGTCAGAGTCACTGGACCATTTTATATTCCCACCAGCAATGTGTGAGCGTGTTAATGTTTCCACATTCTCTTCAACATTTGTTACTCTGTATTTTTCACTTTAGCCATTCTGGTGGGGGTGAAGTGGTATCTCATCACAGTCTTGGCTTGCATTTCTCTAATCACTAATGATGTTGAACAATTTTTCATGTGTTCATTAGCCATTTGTATATTTTTCTTTGGGTAAATGTCTCTATAAATTCTTTGCTCATTTTTCAATTGGATTATTTATCTTTGTAAGAGTTCTTTATATATTGTGGATACAAGTCCCTTGACAGATATGTGATTTGCAAATATTTTCCTCCATTCTGTGGGTTGTGCTTTCTTAATGATGTCTTTTGATAGACAAAATTTAAAATTGATAAACTTCAATTTATTTATTTATTATTTTTTGTTACTTATGCTTCATGAGAAAACACTGCCTAACCTAAAGTTAGGATATGCTCCTATGCTTTCTGCTAAAAATTTTATAGTTTGAGGTCTTACATTTAGGTTATGATCCATCTTGAGTTAATTTTTGCATATGGTGTAAAGAAGAGGCTCAAATTCATTCTTTTGATGTGGATATCCAGTTGCTCCAGAACCATCTGTTGAAAAATTTCCCCATTGAGTTATCTTGGCATGCATAAATTAAAATTTGTTCTTTATACTTTCCTTTTTTCCCCAAAATTATCCCCCCAGGAAAGGAAGAAACAAAGAAAGAAAGAAAAAAGAAAACCAAATCCATAATCTTCTTCTTCTTTTTTTTTTTAATGGAAGACGCAGTAGGTTTTGCCTGAGTTAGATTTAACTGGGTATCTTTTCTGACACCAGATCACACCATCCTTTTATCTTTTGCTCATTATTGAAACAGCCAGTCTCCTCTCAAGTCCTACTGTTTTAGAGTTCGTGACAGTGGAACTGTCTGGTGAATCTTAGCTATACAAGTAAAGTGAAAGCCCCATAAAAATAGCTAAGAATTTTCCCAAGGACTTTATGTGTCAGATATATGGGAGAAGTTACTCTTGTGCTGGGGCAGGAAACAAATGTAGTTTAGCTGCCTAAGTTATTTGGTTATAATGCCAAGGTTTTTTTTTATTTTAAGTAGTTTTAAGTAATGTCTATGCCCAACGTGGGGCTCAAACTCACGACCTTGAGATCAAGGGTCACATGCTCCACTGAGGGAGCCAGCCAGGTGCCCCTATAATGCCAATTTTTAAAATGTTTTCTCTACCCCTGAAACTAATAATACGTTATATGTTAACTAACTTGAATTTAAATAAAATCTAAAAAAAAATAAAATGTTTTCAAGGTTTATGAAGAAGCATATATATTTGGTATTATACATTTGTCAAATGAAACTTTAAAAATACTTAAATCCTTCTGATGACATTGTGGTACGGTCAACTGCATTAGTCTTTTTAAGAGAACCATGGTGTCGGGCGCCTGGGTGGCTCAGTTGGTTAAGCGACTGCCTTCGGCTCAGGTCATGATCCTGGAGTCCCTGGATCGAGTCCCGCATCGGGCTCCCTGCTCGGCAGGGAGTCTGCTTCTCCCTCTGACCCTCCCTCTTCTCATGTGCTTGCTCTCTCATTCTCTCTCTCTCAAATAAATAAATAAAAAAAATCTTTAAAAAAAAAAAAAAAAAAAGAGAACCATGGTGATATGAAACATACTGAAATTTCACCCAGTAATATCTTTTGGAAAATAGCCTAAGGAAATATTCTAAGAGAATTAAAAAACACAAAGATGTGTTATTTATAATGGGCAAAGATGGAAAAATATTTCAATGCCCAAGAAGCAGAGGACGGGTAAACAAACTATATTTGACAGGAAAATGCTATAGAACCCTAACTACTGACGATGGTTATTACAGTGTGGTGCGGAAATATGTACGAATGCGTATACTAACGTGAATTGAGCAAAATAGAATGTGCATATATACCTGGACTGAAAATGGTCTAAGGATGGATGGAGGCTGACAGATTTTGAAACTAATTTAGCACAATATTGATGTCCGGTAGATTTATTTCCACAGCACACACACACACAAATCTGCTTGCATGTAAAATGGAAGTGAAAACAAGCTTTCTGAGGGCCTCTGTATTTCTGCAACATATCTTTTTCTTAATTATTTCCTAATTCATTGAATTCTTATTTTAATATCTAGGGGGAAAAGAATAAGCACTTGGAAACAAGAAATTAGAGATTTCTCAGAATTCAGCTGTTGAAATTATTATTCCTGAGGATGACCAATTGCTTAATGAAGCATTTTTCACTGATGCTTGATGGGGCACGCTGAGAACGTGTCTGCCCATAATCCGGGTTGAGGAAGAGTCAACTGTTGATCTTGGGCATTGTTTGGTGTATTCATTTCCTGGGGTTGCCGTGAACAAAGTACCACAAACAGGGTGGTATTAAACAACAGAAACTTACTCTGTCATGCTGCTGGGGGTTAGGAGTCTAAAACTGAGGTGTCAGCAGGGTTGGTTCCTTCCGAGGACTCTGAGGGAGAATCTACTCTTGTCTCTTTCTCGCTTCTGGTGACAGTTGTCTGTTTTTGGTGTGCCTCATCTTGTGGACACATCACTCCGGTCTCTGCCTGTGTCTGCCCTACATTCTCCCTGCTCTGTGTCTTCCTATAAGGACGCCAGTCATATTGCATGACAGGCTCACCATACTCCCCTATGGCCTCATTTTAAGTTAGCTAATCACATTTATAATAATACATTTCCAAATATGATCACAGTCTGAGATGCTGTGTGTTAGGACTTCAACAGATTTTTTTAAGGGGACGAAATTCAACCCACAGCAGGTGGCCTTGGGGTTAATTTAATTAATGTACTGTTCTGATTAATTCCAAAACAAAACCTCAGCTTCCCATGACAGGCCTTAGGGGGATCCGCTCAGGAACAGTGCTTCGTAGTGGGGGAATGGTCCCAAGAAACTGGGACAGATTGCTCTGGTAGGCTGTTGACCTTTCTCCCTGAGAAGGTGGCCTCACTTCCGGTTGACCACGGATGTGATGGTTAAGCCCAGTGGGCGAAGACAGAGGCTGTTTTGTGGGGAATCTCTTGGTTTTATGTTTCCACACACTGGAGAAACGCTCCTGTCCTCATTGCTCCTTCACTCGGACTCCTCAGTGGGTGAAGAGTGACTCAGCTGATTGGTGTATTTGGAAGATGGCTCTGAGCATGCTCCATGGAGCCCCTTTCCCTCCCCTTTGGAGCCAGCTGTCTGCAGTTCTGCATTTTTTTCACACATGAAATTGTGCTGGGGCAATGTGCTCTGGGGGAGGCCAGTGGTGGTCCAGCGCCGCTTTTGACCGGGTGGGTGAGTCTGCCTCGTGCTGAAGGGTCGGGATCAGCCTATCACTTGGTCCACAGACCTAAGGCACACTCTCCACCTGGCCTTTTCCTATCCTGGAAGTCTGTCTGCATTTCCAGTACTTTAGGTGATGCTTTGGTTTTCTTCTGCCTGCCTCCTGTGTCTAAGTCTCACTCAGATCCAAGTTCAGGGAGAAAGAAGAGATGCCTGTCTAGGTTTCCTTGAACTTCCAGAAAAGGATGCAGTTCTGTCAGATACGCCCTCTGCCCTGGCAGAACCGCGTGTGGAACCCACACCCAGGTAGGACAGGGCGGACGCAGGTTATGACCCTCCAGCTCCCAAGCTCTTCCTCCGCGCACAGTCGGGAGAGAGGGGCAGGGTGTGCTGCAGCCCCAAAAGGGGCAGCGGTGAGAATGAGGGGCTACTCTGTCCACGTCTAGCTGCTTTTATGCCTGTTTATCAATCAGCAAACATTTAAGGAGAGTCTGGTCTGGGCAAGGGGCCATCCCAGTCCCTGCCAGGAACACAAAGAGCCAGAAGGCAAACACGGTCCATCCTCAATGGATTTACAGTCTTGTTGGAGCAAGAGGTGCATAAAAAAGACAAGTTACATTACAAGACAGGATGTGGTCAGTGCCAGTGAGTTTTAGGGGCCATTAAAGTGCCATAAAAATTCCGAAGAGGACGAGAACACTTTGGGACACGGCGCCGATAAGAAACGGGGGGGAGATACTTGCTGGATAGGAGAATTTTCCAGGCCAGGAGTACAGTGTGTGAAAAGGGCCTGAATTCAGAACGTTAATGATATCTTAGTAAGCAATTTGAGCAACACTGAAGGAGTCCCTGTTGTGTCAAAAGCCAGGGGACAAGGCGGATACAGTGTAATGTGGTACTCAGATGGGCAGGCTCAGCCCCCAGCCCCGTAAGCTGGGCTTTCAGCTCAGACTCTTACGACTGGCGTGCTCCGGGGCAAGTCACGTCACCCCTGCATGCCTCAGTTTCCCTGTCTCTGCGCTGGGCACTGTCATAGGCACTGAGGATACAGCAGTAAGGAACGTCCCTGTTTATTTCATGCTTGCTGTAGGCATAGGTGGTGTTCTGAGCACTTTTTCTGCTAATTCATTTAATCCCCAGAGTGACCCAGTGAGGTGGGTACTTTTATTGGAAAATGTGGTCCAGAGAGGCTGAGCCCTGTGGACTAGGTCTCACAACGAGCAAGAAGCAGAGGCAGAATGCACACTCCAGAGATCTAGCACCAGAAGCCATGCTTTGAACCCCTGTGCTAAGTTGCTTTGAAGTGGAAGGTTCTTTGAAGGTTGTGGCAGGGGGGATATGTGATTGCACAGCGTGGTGATGACCTTGAGCACTAGAGTAAGGAAAATCAGAACATCTCGCAAGTCGAGTTCTTTCCAGTTTACCGCTTTGCTGCTTGAACAAGTCGTTTGGATGTAAAATGATAGGTTCCATGTGGCCACTGAAGGCCTTGCAAGGAAGTTAAAAAAAAAAAAAAAAAAAAACTATTTTAAGATTTTTTTTTTTCCTGTGATATAAATTGCGGTTTGAAGAGGAGACAGTTCAGAGGTAAGGGGAAGACTCGTTAGAAGGGGATGATAAGTCTGGATCGAGGGCAGGGTTTGAACAAAAAGGAAGGGGCAGAATTGAAAGACACTCCTAAGGGATGAATATTAGGTCCAGGAAAAATATTTAACACACCAGTCTATTCCAGGATTAATGCCAGAGATACACAGTGCTGTGATTTTTAAAGGACTCTGCAATCACTACCTAATTAATCTATCCCACTGGGAGGCACACTTATCATTAAAAGGAGGCAGCTAATTTCAAAGCTTCATACCCTTCCTTCACAGTTGAGCTTTACATTTGGTTTCCAGAGTAATATGTGTTGCCTGGAGAGCTGGGAAAAAAGGAACCTCATGTTCGTTTTCTGTAGTAGGTTTTGAGCTTGTAGCTGCTTATTCCTTAAGCATTAGAAAAGCAATACCTTACAGCTGAAACAGGAGATTGTAGACTGGAATGTGTAAAAAGGTGATATAAATCTTCTGGCTTCTGTTAGCTCTATGAAGATCTCTCAGTTTAAAGAATGATGTACATCTGCTCATCTTCAAGAGAGAGATCAGAATGTCAGTAGCTGTATTTGCTTGAGGACGCAAGGGAGATTCAGTGATCTGGAAATGGAAGAAGGACTTAAAATATTTTTGTTCTGATTGAGGCCAGGTGGGAGAGAATTTGAGCTCCAAATCCCACTGGGGCAGGATTATCTAATCCTCTTGCCCTTAACCCCTTTGTTTGGTTGGTATGGAAACGTCAGCAGAGATCGCTCGGGTTCTTCACCCCACTTCCCAAACCTACCACACGGGGCAATAGTTAGCAAACCACATGAGGAAAAGACAATGCTTATTCTTTTCATAAAACTTCAGCATAGTCTCAAATCTCCAGAGAATCCTAAGAACAAATGGAAAATTCGAATACTACGAAGCTGGGACGCCTGGGTGGCTCAGTCGGTTAAGCGTCTGCCTTCAGCTCAGGTCATGATCCCAGGGTCCTGGGATCGAGTCCCGCATCGGGCTCCCTGCTCAGCGGGGAGTCTGCTTCTCCCTCTGCCTGCCGCTCCCCCTGCTTGTGCTCTCTCTGACAAATAAATATTTTTTTAAAAAAGAATACTACACAGCCATTTATGAAATGTGCTAATGTGTACATGCTACTGCGTAAGGCATTTCACTGAGAAGACAAGGATAAAAATGTCTCTGATGGAATTTGTATCGGAAAGAGAACAGGCAAGCTGCGGAAGAGTTTTGTATGGCACGATCCTATTTTCTGTTTTAAAAAAGGTGTATGTACGTAGGTGTGTTTGTGAACGCATGGGAACGTCTGTGTATTTATCTTCCTTGGGATTCATTTAGCTTCTTGGGTAAAATATACATCTGTTGTGGAAAATTCTCATACCTTATGTTTTCTTCTTCTAAATTTTTATTTTGAATGATTAGAGATTCACAGGGAGTTGTAGGAAACAGCACAAAGAGGTCCTATGGACGCTTCTCCCAATTTCCCCCAATGGTTACACTTGGCCTTGGCAACAGCACAGTAGCAACTCCGGGAAATCCGAAATCTGGCTCGGTCCCCAGAAAGGTCCTCTGCTGCCACCCCTTTCCAGTCACTCAGACCTCCCTCCCCCTCCAGTCACTATTCCTAATCCCTGGCCACCACCAGCCTGGCATCAAATGTTTGACAACAGTCGAGAACGTTATATGAATAGACCCACGGTGTGTGTCCTTTGGAGATTGGCTTTTTTCACTCAACACGTTGCCTTGAGACCCATCCAAGTCCCTGTGTGTATCACCGGTCCCTTCATTTTTATTGTCGAATAGTCTCCCATGGTTGGCTGAACCATGGTTTAACCATTCACCTAGGACAGATGTCAGTAGGTTGTTTTCCAGTTCTTGGCTACTACAAATACAACTGCTATGAACATTTGTGTCCAGGTGGTGTGTGGACGTAAATTTTAATTTCTGTGGAATAAATGCCGAGGAGTGGGTCATGTGGCAAGTGTGTGTTTAGTTTTTTAAGGAAATGCCAAATTAATTTCTGGAGTGGCTGTACTGTTTTATAGCCCCCCAGCCCCCAAGCAGTATGTGAAATATCCAGTTTCTCTACATCTTCGCCAACATTTGGCATTGTCAGTTTTCATTTCAGCTGTTCTAATACATGCGTAGTGAGAACTCATCTTAGTCTCGAATTTTTCCTAATGACAAGTGATGTTGAATACCTTTTTATGTGTTTATTTGCCATCTATAAATCTTCTTGGGGGAAGTAGCTGCTCAAACGTTTGCTAATTTTTGGGGCACCTGGGTGGCTCAGTTGGTTAAGCGACTGCCTTCGGCTCAGGTCATGATCCTGGAGTCCCTGGATCGAGTCCCGCATCGGGCTCCCTGCTCGGCAGGGAGTCTGCTTCTCCCTCTGACCCTCCTCCCTCTCATGCTCTCTGTCTCTCATTCTCTCTCTCAAATAAATAAATAAAATCTTTAAAAAAAAAAAAAAAAAACGTTTGCTAATTTTTTTTTAAAAGATTTTATTTATTCATTTATTTGAGAGAGTGAGAGAGAGAGAGAGCACATGAGAGGGGGGAAGGTCAGAGGGAGAAGCAGACGCCCTGCCGAGCAGGGAGCCCGACGCGGGACTCGATCCTGGGACTCCAGGATCATGACCTGAGCCGAAGGCAGTCGCTTAACCAACTGAGCCACCCAGGCGCCCTCAAACGTTTGCTAATTTTTAATAGGTTTTTATTTTCTTATTTTTAAGTTTTGAGAGTTCTTTGCCCTATTGTTTGCTCTCTTGCTTGAACCACTGGTTTTTCTTGCGATTTCATTTATGGAAATTACTTGAGGCTCTGGACAAAGGTGGGTTCCCTTCAGAACATTGTTTCTGCCAGGTACCTGGAGTCACAATCAGCTTGGACTCTTCTAAATTAAATTCTTGGCTTGAGGAATTTTGACACCTCCAGGTGTTATGAATTTTTCCTGCCAACCCTTATTAGGACCAGCTTCTGGTTCTAAATTCTCATTTTTTTCCCCTTTCCTCTTGTAAGTTTGAAGGTTCAACATAATTCCTAGTCTTTCCAGAAGGGGTGGGTGTGGGTGTAGGGATAGGGTTGGGAGCTGGCTTATTTCCAGTTCATTCTTATATTGAGAGTGAATCCTTTGGGATCTCAGCTTTGTATGTGGTGGAGTTGGTGGTGGTGGGGGGGAGATCTATTAAATCTTGGGCATGCCCTGGGTTTTGTTTGCTGTGTGAATATATTTTTTTCCTTAATTTTTTCAGTCATGAGATTATGGGAAATTATATTTGACTTTCTTTTTATATGTTTTCAATTTTTTAAATTAATCAAAAATATTAAAATGAAACAAATTTTCAAAATGTGTAATAAAACACGCCTGAAATGCTTTTTTTTTAGAAGCTAATATTAATGAAAGGTAGTAACATATCCAACTGTATTTAAATTTCCTACTTAATAAACAGCTAACAGTAGGGCAGAATGGAACAGTTCTGGGGATCAGAAACCTTCTTTTGGTAAGTGTTTCTAATAAAGAGTAGAGGCGTGCCTGGCTGGCTCGGTCAGGAGAACATGTGACTCTTGATCTCGGAGTTGTGAGTTTGAGATTACTTAGAAAATAAAATCTTTAAAAAAAAATAAAGAGTAGAGAACACGTGAAGTCTGAAGCCCTTCTGTAGAAGAAGGGAAGAAGACGGCAATCTAATAGAAGAAGGGAATGTTGCTCTCACACCGGGGAGCAGAGCTACCGATCAAGGAAAAGTATGTATTCGTTTTCTACGGCTGCTGTAACAAATGATCACAAACTTAGTGGCTTAAAACAACACAAATTTACTTTACAGTTCTGGAGGTCCAAAGTCTGAGCGGGATCTCAGCAGGCTGAGAGCAAGCTTTCAGCAGAGCACAGAAGGCTCTAGGGGACAGTCATTTCACTTGCCTTTCTCAGCTTCTAGAGGCTGCCTATGTTCCTTGGCTTATGGGCTTCTCCTATCTTCCAGACCAGCAGTGGGTCTCATAGGATATTCCCGGATCATCTCCCCATCTCAAGGTCAGCCGATTAACATCCTTAATTCTATCTGCAATTGTAATCCCCCCTTACCGGTTCACCGGTCTTGTTGGTTAGGACATGAACATCTTTGGCGGGGTGGGGGGGGGGGTGTCACTATTCTGCCTACCTTAGAGGGAAGAAGCTTTTAGGTCATTTGGTCTACTTAAGATGGTGAATGCTTTTACAAATTACCTGCAGATCTGTGAAGCAAAACACACAAAGACAAATATACAGCTAATGAATTATTATAAGGCAGACACTATCATAACTTTTTCCTAGGTCTAGAAGTGAAACTTTGGCAGCCCCTGCAGAAGTACCTTCGTGTGCCCGGCCCCTATCCCGACTGGTACTTTCAAAATTACGTATCACATGGTAGACACAACGCTCCATAAATTAATTCTCCTGTGTCTGGCAAGGGTTTCAAACCCTGGAAATTTGTAGGATCTTGGATTATGACAGTGGAACGAACTGGGTACCTTGAAACTTGCGCAAAATTAACTGACAGGAAAGGGGTTGCCTCATTACAGAAAGAGTAGGATTGGGTGAAAAGCATCAACGGGAGTATACAATCTTTCTTTTCCCTTCCTTCGCTCTGGTTCAATTTCTTTTCTTTAGCTACAATTTCTTCTCAGAGAAGGAGCCAGGCTATGAAACCATGCTTCCCATCTGAGGCTCTCTTTCCTTTCAGTGTGATGCTCAAGATCTCAACCTGGGGGCCCAGAATCAGTCATAAAGTCAATTGGACAGACTGCCATCAAGCTCTCTGCAGGACCTGAGCTAATGCCTCCTGCAAAGCTCTTTATATAACAATAACAATGCTAATAATAATATAATTAAGCTATACATGTAATTGAATGATTCTGGGAATAAAATAGTCAGTGAGGCAATTTCTGGGGGTCAATGAGAGTATGTTTCATATTTGAGCTACTGAAGTTAAGTCACCCCTGGGGAAACCACAAACCAGATTTGCATGGAGTTTTACTGAGTCTCATCATCCTTATTAATATGGTCTTAAGTTTACAAAATTACCTAATCCTAGCCCCAAATGTTTTAATACTGTGTTTTTGGTCCCTGTATCAGACAGCTGGCATGCCACGTGTTGGGACCCTGCCGAGTTGGGAAATTATACATTTGATGATTATGAAATTGGTCTTGATTGATTTAATCACTGTAATCATTGGCATTGTGTGGATATGCAACCGGGAAGTGTTCATTCCAACAATTACACACGATGAAGTCAAGTTATGTGGGAAGCTCATCCCTGTGTTTATTTCTGTCTAAATGGGAAGAAGGAAGAAGAGAGGGCAGGGTATGGCGCTGCCGCGTGAACCCACATGAGGCAGCCAGGCAGTCCCTGTGCTGTACCTGGTTTCCTCCGGACTTGGCCATGGCAAAGAAGTTGTATCTAATTAAATAGATATTTACGTCATTATCCCTCAAGAGGATTAACAGGCAGAGTATCTGGCCTATGGTAGGAACTCCATAGCTTTTAGTTTCTGTCCCCATGACATCCTTTAAGGGAGTGCAGGGTGGTGTGGAGTGGTGGGCTTCTCTTCCTTTATAACTACCCCTCACTCTAAATCCCCCAGTGGTGGGCCGGAGGGGAGCTGGAATGCCTTCCTCCCTCTTAGTTCTATTGATTCAAGTTGCTGACCGAACAAAGCAGTGTCTCCCCATTGGGAACTAGGGGAGCTAGTCAGTCTTTGGGGAGGGCTTTGAATAGAGCCAACAGAGCCTAAAACATTCGCATCGTTATTGTATCTCAGAACTCTGGCTAGGGAAGGAGCATGCTGCAGCTTGAAAAATCTGCTCCTTTTCACAGATTCTGGATCATGAAGTGGAAGGAGGCGGTGTGTGGGAGGGTAGGAGTGACAGAGAAGAGAGAAGGATCTGGGGAGAAGTTTGGTTTAAGCTATCGTCCAAGTGCAGAGTTGTGGATGAAGACACACTGCCCACCGGCACCACACACAGAACCACAGCGTGGTAGGAGGAAGGAGGACTTTGGGGACCATCAGCTCCAACCCCTTCATTCTGATGAGGAATGGGGACCTGGTGAGGGTGACCAAGATCACACGGCTGGTGAGAAGGCGAGTGGCCCCCGCACATATTTCCCGGGTGACTCGCTGCACCTACAAATCCATTTGTAACCTATACTTGGCCCCTCTTCTAATTGGCCTAAAGCTTCCATTAGGGCAGAAGTTACTGGATGAATAGAAAGAATATATTAGTTGTTTTCCTGTGAGATAATACACAATCTGGTTTAATCCTCCAGATAGCCCTGTACGGTAGATAGGTTCGCTATTGTCTTTTATCGGTGAGGAGACTGAGGTTTCAGAGATGTTACGTGATTTAGGGATTGAGTGGGTGGGACTAGAGTCCAGGTCCTTAGATCCTAGACCCGGCGCCACACATCTCAAACGGAAGACCCCAATCCTGCCACATCCAGGGAACCTGCATACATCACACCATGATCCCTCTGCAGCAAAGGCCAATTTCAGTTGCCTTGCATGCATCTGACAAGGATTTTGAGGCCTCTTCTGCCTGGGGGAGCATCTTTGGAGTATTTTTAGCACCTGCTCTTGATGGTGTGGCTCCCTGATGAGGACAAGCACCATCTACACCAGCCTGCAGCTGAGAGTGGTTCTCAGCTGGGGCACTGGTGCTCCTGGGGACCTTTGGAAATGTCTGGAGACATTTTTCATGGTCCACGTGAATAACATCCAGTGTACTGAGATTGGAAGAGAGACTGGGGAGATGCTGTGGGTGCCTATTGAAAGAAGAGTGGGACAGGGAGAAGGGAGGAAATTTTGAAGTCAGGAAACATTGTACTCATTTTCAGTAAGGGCAAAAAAGTATCCGTTTTAATTGAGTCTATGGTGTTATGGTGCAGTGGTGAGGGGCTCGCACTCTGCGCTCAGATGGCCTGGGTTGGAGTTCTGGCGTTACCATCAACTAACTCTGTGATCTTGGGCAAGTTGCTTGGCTTCTCAAAGCCTCAGTTGCCCCATCTGAAAATGGGGGCAATGATAGTGCTCACCTCACTGTGCTAGCATGACAAAGTTCCAGAACAGTGCCTGGAGCATGGTCAGGGCGAACGGCGACAGTCTTGTTGCTGTTGTCTTGGCAGTAGTCATTGAACAAAATACTAACATGGGCTATGAAAGGGAGGATCCATCGAGGCTTAGAAAAAGCAGCAAAAACCAGTAGGGAAGGTGGTGCTCACCATGGTTAATAATAGACTGAGTACAGACTCTTTCCATTTAGAGTGGACACTCGCCATAGTGATGATGTGGGCTCACCGGCAACAAGCCAGCCTGACGTCATTGCTTTCCTTGCCAGGGAGACTTGGATCGGGGAGCCCAGGGAGACATGTGGCATCTGGGCTCAGAAGTCACTTCAGGATATCCACATGCACGGGATGGAGACATATGCGCTGATCCAGGGATGATCGAGCTGGTTAGGACGAGCTGAATGCCTACCTGGCAGGAACTGGCAGCCTGCTGTGGCTCTTTCCTATTACTGGCCCTTTCAAGGTTTTAATCACTAGTTTAGAATGTATATTTTGCAAATTTATTTTTGGCAGCATTATTTTTCTCCCTACGCATCGTTAAGAGAAAGCCCAGGATACAAAAGACGAAAGAAGCGCTTCTCTGATTGAAGCATCGAGGGACACTGGAGAGGGTACCCTTCATTTCCCGAAGCAGCTGTGGAAGCTTGAGGACTCTGAGGCGGACGGAAGCATGGAGCCCACTCTTGCCAGATTTGCTGATCGGAATGCGTGAAGGCAGTGACCCCGCGGGGCTGGCTCGGAGCACGGGCTCCAAAGCTGTAGGAAGCGAACTTACGGCGAACTGCCTAAGAACTCGGCCTTTGAAGTCAGCAAACGAAGGTGTGACTTGGAACAAGGTAATTAACTGCCAAGGCTCAGTTCCTCTATTCGAAAATGAGGATGGTAATTGTACCTACCTCACGGAGTGTTTGTGAGATTCAAAATGAAATAATAATGAACATAGAGCTTTTGACATATTATTATTAATATGACATGTTATCAGGGTAAAGAAAAAATTCTGTATTTGGATCCTACCATGGTATGCAGAAACGCAGAGATGGAGTTCATTAGCAGTTCATGTACAAAAGAAAAAGTAGGCATTTTAGTGACGATGACACTTGGTGTAACAGTCAACCATACCATAGCCAGCCACAGGAAAGCACGAATGCAATCTTAAACTGCATAGCTTAGAAAATTCCCATCTGACTTGCTCCTGCCCAGTTAAGCCCTCCCATCCTGGGAGTCACGCTCTGCTAGGGAACGAAGAGAACTGGGCCGCTCACAGAAGGTTGGTGAAGGCCCCATACAGACTCCACAGTGCTTGAGGAACTGCTGGATGAATCATGATGTTTATATCCAAAAAGAGAAATCTTAGAGACATAGGATAGAGGTTTTCAGATATGTGGGTGGGCCTCGGGGATTTTGTAGTAACTCAAAGAGTGGGACTTTAATGGAGTAGATGTAAGCTCCGCATAACAAAGAGCTCTCCGGGAATATGTTCTTTGTCCAGCAGCGCAATGAACTGCCTCAGGAGGTGATAAATTCCCTGTCATTGGAGGTGTGCATGATTTGACAGGGTATATGATAGGAGCGCATGGGTGGAGGGGCTGGGTGATTCTTCAAAGCCCTTTCAACCTTGAAAACGCTATATTTTCCTAGTAAGTTATGAAATGCTGAGTAATGCCTTTATCTTATGGGGAGAGACAGGGCTAAGATCTCTTTATAGAAAACATCTGTTAATGTGAATCCTGGGCCAGTACCCAAGCTGGGTGTAGTCTTGTTCATCTGCTGAGGGACTCAGGTACGCCTCAGTTCTTCATCTGTCTTAGGCAGAAACTGGTGAATAGGTAACGGAAGGAGAGGAAGGAAGATAAGAAGAAAGGGAAGGAGGGAGGGGAGGAGGCATCTGTTAAAATACAGTCATTGGATCTGCATAGATATTTCTTCAGATAAGAGATTTAAGTAGCCGATGAGTGCATGAAAAGATGCTCAACATCATTATTCATCAGGGAAATGGAAATCAAAACTACGAGATACCACCTCACACCCACCAGGATGGCCACATCACACAGACAGATAACAAGTGTTGAGTAGGCTGTGGAGAAATTGGAACCCCCATCACTGCTGGTGGGAATGTCAAATGCTGCAAGAGTTTTGGAAAACCCCTTGGCAGCTCCTCAAAAGTTACCATATGACCCAGCAATTCCATTCCTAGGTATAGACTCAAGACAAATAAAAACATATGTGAGCCCAGGGTGGTGGATGGAAGTGTTGAATCGCTGTATTGTACACCTGAAACCAATATAACACTGTATGGTAACTGGAATTAAAATAAAAACTTAAAAAAAAATGCCTATGTCCACACAAAAACTGGTCCAAGAATGTTCACAGCAGCATTATGTAAAGATTTTTTTGCAGGGGGTGTTAAGTAGGCTCCACGCCCAGTGAGGAGCCCAACATGGGGCTTGAACTCAGGACCCTGAGATCAAGAGCTGAGCTGAGATCAAGAGTGGGACACTCAACCGACTGAGCCACCGAGGCGCCCCAGCATTATGTATAATAGCCAGAAAACGGAAACAGCTCAAAGGCCTGTGGACTGTTGACTGGACAAGTAAATTGTGCTGTTCACGCAATGCAAGCTCCTTTGGCAAAGGGAATGAAGTAACGACACGCGGTACAGCATGACTGAGAAGTCACAGCACGCACAGTACTATGCAAGACCTTCAAACCGCGATGCGAAGTGGAGGAAGCCAGTCACAAAAGACGACATATGACATGATTCTACTGATATGAAATGTCCAGAATAAGCCAATCTGTAGAGACATAAAGTAGGTAAGTGGTGGCCAGGGCCTGGAAAGAAGGGGAAGTAAGTGGTGAATAATAATGGGTATGAGGTTTTTTGAGGGGTGGAGGGTGGTGATGAAAATATTCTAAAATTGATTGTGCTATCGGTCATACAACTCTGAATATACTAAAAGCCATCGAATCGTGTACTTTACCTTGGTGGATTATATGGTATATGAGTTATAGCTCAATAAAGCTGTTGTATATTTTCCCCAAATAATGTATATGTATATATGTACAATGTGTATGTATATATGTATAATGTGTATGTATATAATGTGTATGTATATATGTACAATGTGTATGTATATATGTATAATGTGTATGTATATAGTTACCTATATATATACATACACATTCATTTGGAAATGCTACCAAACTACTAACTTTTGACTGTGAGGGGGAGATTATGCCCAAAAGATACCACTTTGGGGTACTGCTTCTTTTGAAATAAAGTTACATAAGAAATAGCGGGTCTAAGAAAGATGCTCTGACCCCTCTCTGCCCCCCTGATAGCAGGAAATAAATCTCCCATGTGAAAGGTACCCTCTCTGCGTCAGGAGCCAGAGAGAAGCCCTGTCACCAGAGACAGAGAATTCAGGGCCAAGAAGGCCGTATAAACAAATCTTGTCACTAATTTACTACCCCACACTCAGATTTCTTTGTCTTGTCAATTTTTTCACAAACGGATTGCTTTTTTTTTTTTATTTAAAAGGTATAAAAGCTGCCTGCTTGGATCACTTCTTTGAGTCTCATCTTTCTATGAGCTCACGTACATAGGTATGAAATTTAATTTCTTTTCCTCCCACGAATGTGTTTTAAGTCAACTTAATTATTAGGCCAGCCAAAGAACCTAAAAGAGAAGAAGAAGTTGCCCTCCCTACAACTGTGATAGTCCAGCTTCACATAAAGATTTTAGACCTATCTATGGCAAGTATAAAACAGAATGGGAAACATCCTTTAACAAAGAACTCTTCCGAATAAAATAAATAAATCAAAATTAAAAAGAAAAAAATGAACAGCACAGTAAAAAAAAAGTTAGGTAAAGGATACAATGTGCAAAAGAAGTACAGATGAACAATAAACTCAGAAAAGCATCAAACTCCTTAACAGTTTTTTGGAGGGCAAATTGGCAGTATGCTGAGTCTCATAAATACTCATTCCTATTGGGAATATCACATCTAGAATATAATAAGGAACAAGGAATATATGCAAACATAGTTCTGTGACATTGTTTATGATTGCAAAAAAATTGTTGACAATCGAATGTTTAACAATAAGGAAATGGTTGCATACATTTATGATATATCCATACTTTGAATTATTGTGCGACCATTTAAATTATTTTTGAAGAAGACTAAATTATGCTAGAAAATGCTTGCAATGTTAAGAAAAAAATTTAAAAACCCCACTGCATATATAGTATGAAACCAATTTTGCGGGAAATAAACCATACATATGGAAAAAATACACCACAGCATGGTAGGATTACCAATGGTTTCTATTTTTTGCTTGAAACTTCTCCAAACATTCTAAAAGGTCTACAAGGAATATGGATTCCACTTTTTTGTATTTCTTTGTAATCATAATAAAGATAAATGTTAATTTAAACCAAGACATTTGGAACAGGAAGCAAACTACTAATTCTTGATGAAGAGCAAGGTCTATCTAGAACATTAGAGGAAATTGAGACCAAATATTTATCTCCAAAAAAATAAAAAAAAAAGGCAGAGTAGTTTCATATTATATTGTTCAAATATAAGAAAACTCAGGGAAATTATATTAATAAACACCTTCTGTTTGTTTTTTTTTTAAAGATTTTATTTATTTATTTGACAGAAAGAGAGACAGCGAGAGAGGGAACACAAGCAGGGGGAGTGGGAGAGGGAGAAGCAGGCTTCCCACTGAGCAGGGAGCCCGATGCGGGACTCGATCCCAGGACCCTGGGATCATGACCTGAGCCGAAGGCAGACGCTTAACGACTGAGCCACCCAGGCGCCCCCACCTTCTGGTTTTGATAAGAACTTAGCGATGGGAGGCAGTAGTGAGGTCCAGCCACCAGCCCATCAACAGTGGGAGGGTAACTATTGTTCCTGTTGAAAGGCTGCCCTAATGTTTTGGGGGATTCTAGAAACACCTTTGAAATCCTAATTATTCAGTATGTAACTATTTTGAGAGCTAAAGTCTCAGAAAAAAAGTTCGAAGTGTTTATCCAACTGCATACAAAGCTCCCCTGCCCCCCCAGTATTTAGTCTAAAGCTGCTTAATCAGCAGTGGATTTGGGGGTAGCCAGCCTAAGGTCAGTCAAAACTTGATAGATGAGTGGATAACCTAACGTTGGTCAGGGCTGCCTGTTTATTCTGAAATGAACCTGGGAAGAAAAAGCAGTGTTCAGCTTGGTGAGCTTGAGTACTGGAGATTCTCTGAAAATTCCAGAGTGAGGATTTGCTATCTCAGGATAAGTAAGAAAGCACTTTCAAGTGAAAAATGCTTCAAAAACAACCGCATTGCCCAAATATGAATCTAGTGTGAAAGGGTCTTTCCCCTTTCTACAAGTCTCTGTTTGCCAGGCCAGTATATTGCAATCTCAAAACTATTTTTGCTAAACTGAAGGTTACCACCTGGATGGTTTTAGGCTCATCCTGTAACTTCTCTGAGCCTGAATTCCCTCATTTTCAATAGGAGAGTGCTTTCAAATTTTGAAATCACATAATTCACTGAAACTACCACTTTTATTCATGTACACATGCATATACCTCATAGAAATATATAAATATGTAACATTTTAAATGACTGGTTTGGAATCAGAGTCTCATTTATACCAGAGATCTCTGAAGATAAAAGCCAGTTGATATATGAAAAACCCACAGCTAACATCATATTCAATGGGGAAAAACTGAGGGCTTTCCCTCTAAGGTCAGGAACAAGACAAGGATGTCCACTCTCACCACTTTCATTCAACATAGTACTGGAAATTCTACCCACAGCAATCAGACATGAAAAAGAAATAAGAGGCATCTATATTGGTAAAGAAGAAGTTAAACTGTCACTATTTGCAAATGACATGATATTATACATAGAAAATCCTAAAGACTCCACCAAAAAACTACTAGAAATAATAAATTCAGTGAAGTGGCAGGATACAAAATTAATACCCAGATATCAGTATTTTTGTACACTGATAATGAAGCAACAGAAAGAGAAATTTAAAAAACACCATTTACAATTGCACCAAAAAGAATAAAATACCTAGGAATAAACTTACCCAAAGAGGTGAAAGACCTGTACTCTGAAAACTAGAAAACACTGATGAAAGAAATTGAAGATGACACAAACGGAAAGATATCCCATGCTCATGGATTGGAAGAACAAATATTGCTAAATGTCCTTTTTACCCAAAGCAATCTATAGACTCAGTGCAATCCCTATCAAAATACCAACAGCATTTTTTACAAAACTAGAACAAATAATACTAAAATCTGTATGGAACCACAAAAGACCCTGAATAGCCAAAGCAATCTTGAGAAAGAAGAACAAAGCTGGAGGCATCACAATCTCAGATTTCAAGATACACAACAAAGGTGTAGTAATCAAAACAGTATTAGTACTGGCACAAAAATAGACACATAGATCAATGGATCAGAAGCGAGACCGCAGAAATAAACCCACGATTATATGGTCAATTGATCTATGATAAAGAAGGCAAGAACATATAATAGAGAAAAGACAGCCTTTTTGTAAATGCTGCTGGAAAAACTGGACAGCTTCATGTAGAAGGATGAAACTGGACCACTTTCTTCTTTTTTTTAAAGATTTTATTTATTTATTTATTTATTTATTTATTTATTTATTTGAGAGAGAGAGGGAACACAAGCAGGGGGAGGGGCAGGGGAGAGGGAGACGCAGACTCCCCGCTTGGCAGGGAGCCGGATGTGGGGCTGGATCCCAGGACCCTGGGATCATCACCTGAGCAGACACTCAACCAACTGAGCCACCCAGGTGCCCCAAAACTGGACCACTTTCTAACACCACACACAAAAATAAACTTAAAATGGAGTTTTGACCTAAATGTGAGACCTGAAACCATAAAAATCCTAGAAGAGAACACAGGCAGTAATTTCTCTGACATTGGCCAAAGCACCATTTTTCTAGATATGCCTCCTAAGATAAGGGAACCAAAAGCAAAAGTAAACTATTGGTACTACATCAACACAAAAAGCTTCTGCACAGCAAAGGAATCAACAAAACAAAAGGACAACCTACTGAATGGGAGAAGATAGTTTTGAATGATGTATCCAATAAAGAGTTAATATCCAAATATAAAAAGAACTTATACAAACTCCACATCAAAAAAAACCCCAAATAATCCACTTAAGAAGTGGACACAGGACCTGAATAGACATTTTTCCAAAGAAGACATCCAGATGGCCAACAGACACATGAAAAGATGCTCACTCAACATCACTCATCATCAGGGAAATGCAAATCAAAACTGCAATGACATATCACCTCACACCTGTCAGAATGGCTAAAAAACACAACAAGTGTTGGTGAGAATGTGGAGAAAAAGAAACCTCGCGCACTGTTGGTGGGAATGCAAACTGGTGCAGCCCCTGCGCAAAACAGTATGAAGTTTCCTCAAAAAATTAAAAATTGAAATACCATGTGATCCAATAATTCCACTACTGGGTAAAATTTACCCAAAGCAAATGAAAACACTAATTCAAAAAGATATGTGCATTCCCATGTTTATTGCAGCATTATTTATACGAGCCAAGATATGGAAGCAACCTAGGTATCCATCAGATGAATGGATAAGGAAAATGTGACACACACACACACACACACACACACACACGAATATTATGCAGCCATAAAAATGGATAAGATCGCGTCGTCTGAGACAACATGGATGGACCCAGAGGGTATTATGCTAAGTGAGAAAAACAAATACCATATAATTCCACTCACAAATGGAATCTAAAAAAAAATGAATAAACAAAAATCAGGATCAGAACTATAAATACAGAGAACAAACTGCTGGTTCCCAGAGGGGAGGGGGCTGGGGGTTGGCAAAATGGGAGAAGGAGAGAGGGAGATACAGGCCTCCAGTTATGGAAGGAGTAAGTCCGGGGAATATGAAGCAGAGCATAAGGAATACAGTAAATGGTATTGTCATCGTGTTGCGTGGGGATAGATGGTGGCTACACTTGTGAACACAGCATAATGTATAAACTTGTCAAATCACTAAGTTGTACACCTGAAACTAATGTAACATTGTGTGTCAGTTATACTAAAAAAAAAAAAAAAAATCCAACTGGCTCAACCAAAATGCCATGGAAAAAATGTCCCCTCCCTTCCCCAGCCCCTGGTGTCTTCACATACCAGAAAGCAGTGTCTGAAATTTCGCGGTCGGAGATTTGTTCTATGTCACTTAATGCTGCTAGAAGCACGCACTCTACGATCAAACAGACTGGCTTCGAATCCTAAATCCACCTAGCTCTAGGACCCGGGGCAGGCCATTTCAATCACTCCATCCTTCAGTATTCTCATTCACAAAACGGTGCTAACATGCGGAACTTCCTCACAGGGTTGTCCTAAGAATTGAATAGGATAACACATGTCCTTCCCAATAAATGTTCATTATTATTTCTTTCGGTGGGAGAATTTCAGAACAATGTAAGCATCTCAGGGCAGATGGGGAAAGGATGGGAAGGCTGATGGAATGTAGCTGACATAAGTCTCACCTTCTAGATGCATTCGCTTAGGCCTGAGTGCACCCTACTGAGATTTATACATTTTTGGATAAAGTTTTAATCCAGTTTTCTCTACTTTGCAAACTAATTCTTCCCATCCCCAAATCCCTTCTATAATTAACCTTTCAACATTTTCTGTTGTTCCTTATGGAACAGTTAGAAGCAATGGTCTTGGTTTTCCTCTTTCAGAGGGCGTGTGTCCTGTTTGTGGTTGCACAGAACCCCACTCTGCTCCACTCCCTGTGGGTTTATATCTGGGTGACCCCGAAGCCATGCAAGGAACCTGCAATGATGGGCTAGTTATTTCCAAAGCTATAGATTTTACTTATTTATTTAGCTGGTTTCTTAGCTCTAACATAACGTTCTTTTTCCTGTTTTCTTTTTCCTTAAAGATTTTTAAATTTATTTTAGAGAGAGAGGGAGAGAAAGTGCACATGCCCACAGGGGCAGGGTGGGGCAGAGGGAAAGATTCCCCGCTGAGCTCAGAGCCCCATGTGGGGCTCCATCTTACAACCCTGAGATCATGACCTGAGCTGAAACCAAGAGTTGGATGCCTAACCAACTGCGCCACCCAGGCGCCCCTCTTTTTCCTGTTTTTAAAAGTCATACTCTACATCTCCTATCCAATGGAGATGCCCCCGCCCCCCACCACCAGCCAAGTCACATCACCTTGTGCATACCCAGGCGGAAATGTGTCTTCTGCAAAGTGGGCACAGGGAGCTTCCCCTTTTGAAAAGATCTTGATGAGATTAATGTAAATTGGATCTTTTTCTTTCTGTAACCAACTCTCTGGTGTTTAAAAAAAAAAAAAAAAAAAAGACTTGTAGGTTGATGGCAAGCCTCCAGTTCTGCTTTGCTGGGGAAGGGAGAGACCAGTTCTCAAGAATTCCTTCACGCCACGTTGGGACCCAGAGTCAAAGAAACGGTCGGCATGTCATCCATAGGACTAGTTTTAACTTGGACAATGACAAGCGTCATTGGAGTATGGGAAGCAAGTTGGCGGTATAGCATGGTGATTAAAAGTACAGGTTTTAAAACTAGCAGATCTGGGTTCAAATGTCCACTTAGCCACTCACAAGTGCCTTAGCTATATTTTCCTCCCTTCGCATGGTGGGACTAGAAAGACATCCCTCATAGAGATTAAATGAAGTTAGTAATCTGGCACATCATAACTCAATAAATGGCAGTAAATATTAATACTGCTGCTGGGTGGCCACTGACCAGGTTTCTGACCACCAAATACTGGAGGTAGGAGCTTAAGTTGGAGAGGAACAGCCTATAAGAAACTATATCTCCAGGTAAAAATCCTTCTGCGGGATGCATCAGAGAATCCCATCCTAGATTGGCTCCTTGGCCTTGAATATTTAACGCAATCCAAATCTCTTTTGCTTTTCTGCAGCGTCAGCATTGTTATTCCTAGAGCCACAGAAAAGCCGCTAAGAATCTCAATAGACGCCATGAATTACTTTGGATTACTCTCTCCTCGGCTTTGCCCAGGTTCAGAAACGGACGAAGCAGGGAAAACCCTTCCTAGTTGACCTCCTGGAGCAGTCCGAGACGAGGCTGTCGTAGCGGGAGACTGTTCACCAGCATCTCTTGGATATCTGTACACCTTTTACACGTCCCCAGTAGTGAGCCAAATCCGGATGCTGGTCCTCTCAAATGTGACCCAACGACATCATGTTTGGCAAATATACGCATTTTTATACAAATGGATTTAAAGAAATGGAATTGTGTACTTCCCCAGCGCGAACATAAGAGCATCGGCTAAGCTGTGGGTTTTGTTCTTTCCCTGTCTTGGGATAGCCGCAGGAGAGACTATGGCTGGGGACTTAGGGGAGCAGAAGCCCCCTCGCACCTGTAAGGTGACGGGAGCACCTGTCCGCTCGCAGGTGCAGGCAGGCTACAGGCCAGGGGGCTGTGGACTCACCGAGGCTAGCCACGGCCCCTTGCTCCCTTCCTTCAGCCCGCCTCCCTGCCTCCTCGGCGTGCTGAGGCTGAGGCTGGGCTGGGCAGGTGGTAAGTGGGGTTGGACAGGATCCACCGAGAAGCAGAGCGAAGCAGGATGGGACCAGGCGATCCTTTCTCTGGCACCCCGAATGAGCCCATTCATTCACTGTCCCCGGCTTCTATCTCAAATTCCTCTGCTTTGCCTCTCGGCGGGATAACTTTCTCCACCTCGGTATGACACACAAAAACAGGGGTGGGTCTCAAATAGTTGAAATTCTTTTCCCTTCACCACCGACTCTGCTCTCCTCCAGTTTGAACAAAAGGTCGTAGTAGAGTTTGGATGAAAACCAACAGGGTTAAAAAGAATTTTATCTTTGGATAAGGTTTTCAATGGCTGCCTTCTGTGTCCAGAGAGATCAGAGTTGCCTCGTGAGTAAGTAGAAAGCACTTATCAACCCAAACAAATATTTTCCCAGCTTTCCCTTCCCGGTGGGGCCACACTGGAGGCTAAAATGCAAACGGCCAGCATCCATTCCTGTTGGCCCTGTGCACTCTTCCTCGGCTGAAGCAGAAGGAATTCTGAATTTCACAAGGAAAGGGGTGAGGTTTATGAAATATAATGAAGGAAGGGCTCGCTTTCTCCACCTCTAGGGGACAGGTCCTTGCCTGTAGCCCCAGGCCAGCCAGCTGGGCCCTTCCAGAGCTTGCTCCGTCTGCAGATCTGGTCGTCTGGATCCGTACTGAGGAGGCCCATGTTCTCCCGGGCAGCCCCCAACCCCAGTGTAGTCTCGCGTCACCTGCAACCCGGTATGCTTGGCCCAAGTGGGTTAATACCGTAGACTCTGCAGCCATACTGCCTGGAGTCTCTCCTCTGCTTCCACCACTTGCTAATTGTGCAACCTTGGGCGAGTTACTTAACCTCTCTGTACCACAGCTTTGTCCTCTATGGAACAGAGGTTATGGCAGCAGGCACCTCCTAGAGCTGTTGAGAGGATTCAAGGAGGTGATACCTGTAAAATGCTCAGAAGGCTTTCTGGCTCCTAGTAAATGCTCAATAAATGCTAATTACTGTTCTGGAAGCCCAATGTAGCATAGAGAGGATGGGGCTTACCTTGTCCCTTGGCATTACTGAAATAGAGTTTGCTCTAGACATGGCCCCTGGGCTGGGCCTCCACTGTTTGACTTACGAGGAACGAACCTGTAAGAAAACCCTAATCCAGAGTGTTTGCCCCAGTAACAACCTCTCAAAGACTAATCATGTCTTAGCGAAATCTTTGTCTTTTAAAGATTTCTTTCTTTCTTTCTTTCTTTCATGCTTTCTTTCAGTAACAAAAGAAAGACATACTTGTGGTAAAAAATTCATAGAATTCTAAAGTATAGAAAATGAAAACCAAAAGCATTTCTCCACAAAACCCACTTTCCAAAGACTGTGAGCAATTACTGGCTTTGTGCAAAAATAAATAAATAGAAATGAAATGGGTAATAATTTTGTTTGGTTGTTGCTACTCCAAGATCCAAACTCCTAGTTTCGCTGCTTATTCATGCACAATGAATTATTCAGTAGTTACAGGACTAACATGGCCAATTCGAAAGATACTAATTTAGCGAAGTTTTCTGTTTTAGTTCTCAGTGACTCAACTTGTCTTGTTACTATTGCCCTCGTCAGATTCATTCTCAACTAGTATTATACTTTGCTAATCACACATTTCTGAAGCCAACTGAGATTATCACTTATTCAGGCACTAAATATTTATTTTTATACTCACAAAAAAAATCTCTTAGTGTCTAAATGTTTTTAGACATTAAAGAACATTTGATCTCCATGACTTGCTTACTGTGTGATTTCCCGAGAACCAGATAGAGTAGTTGGCTGATACTCCTGTGTTTTCTCTACATATGAAATGGATGCAGTATATTAGTTTGTCAGATGGTTATAATAACGACTCAAGTGTGAAATACCTCTATTCAAAAGTAGTTAAGATATTATATTTCTGCCAATTGTTCAATTGGACTTCATCAAAATTAAAAACTTCTGCTCTTTGAGAGACTCTGTTAAGAGAAGGAAAAGGCAAGTCACAGAGTGAGACAAGTTCTTTGCAAAGCACGTATCTGTTAAAGGGCTTCTATCCAACAATAAGCTCTGAAATCTCAACAATAAGAAAAAAAAAAAAAAAGAAAACGGTCCAAAGATTTGAGCAGACACCTTACCAAAGAATGTATACAGTTATCAGAGATGCACATAAAATATACTCAGTGTCATCAGCCATTAGGGAAAGACAGATGAAAGCCGCGGTGTCCTGTTACTATGTATCGATTAGAGCGGCCAAAAGGAAACAAACTGACCACAGCGTGTGTTGGCAAGGATGCGAAGGAACTGGAACATTCTCCTACACCCTGCTGGTGCATATGTATCCCAGTACACCCTCTCTGCAAAACAGTCTGGTAGTTTCTTAAGAAGCTAAACATACCCACCATACAACCTAACCTTTCCAGGCATAGGTATTTATTCAAACCAAAGGACAATGTATGTCTATAGAAAGACTTGCTCACAAATGATCGTAGCGGCTTTATTGATAACAGCCAAAAACGGGAAGTGACCCAGATATTCATCAACAAGTGAATGGAGAAACAAAGGGAATACCGCTCAGGGATTAAAAAGGAACAAACTATGGGTACACACAACAATGTGGATTAATCTCAAAATAATTATGCTGAATGACTGAAGCCAGATGAAAAAAGAGTATAAAAAAGAGGTCAGATTATTCAGTAATGCTAAAATAAAGCAAGTATGCAAATACGTATATAAATTTTGGAATCTGATTGACCTGAGTTCTAATTATGACAAAGACAGCTAGTTGTTTCCAAAGAGCCATTCTCTCCTTATCCCTTAATATTAGAACCCCTGAGTCTTAGCTAAGCACATTGCTGTCTGGAATAAAGACATATTTTTTCTGACCCTCTTTGCAGGTAGGTGTGGCCATGATTAAGTTCTTGCCAATGGAATACAAGCAGAAACATCATGTGTGACTTTTGAGAAGTGTCTTTAAAGGGTGGGGCACACACTTCTTTGGCCTTCCTCCTTTCTGCTGACTGGAATGAGGATGTGAAGGCTGGAGCATGAGTGGCCCTGATGGGCCATGAGGAAGAAAACACATGGGAACAAAAAGGGGTAATAACATGGAAAGAGTCCCAGATCTTGACATCTTGGAGCACCATATCAGCCCTGCATTATTTGCTTCTGGCCTATTAATACAGGACAGAGAAAAAGAAATAAACTTCTACATTTTGTTTAATCTCCCTGTTTCCTAGCTTGTACACCTGGGCTTAATCCTATATATTGGGCGAATAACTTCCAATTTTCTAATGTATAAAATTTGAATAATTTTATAATCGTCTCCATTTTTAAGAGTTATTATGAGGACTCAGTGAGAGAATACATTTAAAACACTTGCCATTGTGTCTGGCCCCTTAGTAAATGCTCAATAAAATACAAGCTTCAGTTACTGTTATTCTTTACCTGAACACATCCATGATGTAGGAAGTAAAATCTGCCCTAAGGTCTTAGCTCAGGGACTGCTGTAGTAGCCGGTGTCATGGGCATCCCTGCTGCCCTGGCGCATGGTGGGATCTGTGCTCACGCATCCCACTGCTGCAGCGGAGACTGGCCCCGGTGCCCGGGGAGGCCCCCAGCCGCTCTGCCACCTGCTCCGATCAGCTGAATGAGCACGACTCGGCGTGGAATGAAAGCACTGGACTTGCTGTCCCCCCTCAGAAAATGTCCCCGTGCATGGGACACGTGACAGCAGCAATCCTCTCCACTGTGAGCAATCCCATACTTGGAGGGACCTTCACTTTGTCCCGTCGAAAGTGGCACATCGACTGAAACCCACAAGAAACCGCACTATTTGAACCATGATCATTCTCAGTATTTTCAGCAGGGGCATCCATCCCGTGGACACGTTAGTCTTCCAGTCAGTAAACTTGGATGCGCTGGTTTAAAAGGAAAGAAGGCATCTTTGCTGGGAGGAAAGGGGTCAGTGACTGCTCGCAATTCATGAGCTTCCTCTCTCTGAACTTGGCCAGAAAGTAGGTAGCCTGGGATGTGAAAGGCAAGAATGGGGCCAGGAGTTCCATGGGCCAAGTGATAAAAAATAAAAATAAAAAATAAAAAAACACAACAACAACAAACCCCCAAAACTGACAACAACCAACCAAAAAACCCCACTAAAGTGAAAGACAAGGATGTAAGTGAGCAAAATGCTTGACACTCCCAAGTTGCTGACTGACCTTGAATCTCTCGGCAAGAGCACACCGTCCCAGGAAATCCAAACCCAGTGGATTATAAACCCAAGAATGAAGGTACCACTCAGGACGTCCAAGCCAGCTCATACACCTCCAGCCCCGACACTTCTTTGTCACGGGAGGTGACCTGATGACTCTGTATCCCTCCCACCCCTACCTCTGTCACACACACTTTCCATTACAGGCGATTTAGGAATGAGAAGTAGGGAATTCCGGGACCATTAGCCCCCTGCCATGGTTAACGTAAATCCTATAACCGTCCACAGGTCCTGGTGTCTGGGCTGATGCAGGGGATAATTGCAGATAACTGTCTGCAAACTAGTCTCACTGAGAGTGATAAGCCACTCTGGGAAACTTCTATGTTATTTTACATGATTTGGGACAGTAGTTCATAGAATCATTGACAGAGTCAACACTCAAGGGCTGTAGGGGCGCTGGAATAATGTAACCAAAATAGGTCAACCTCCATTAGCTACAGATGATGAGGTCCTGCATTTAAGTTCCAGATACCAAGTGTGGACAGAGGCTGGAAAAAAAATCTGAATAATAGTTCAATGTGATAAAGATTACAGGAAGCACTGTCCAAACCCTCTTCCATTGAGTTCTTTCAAGAGAGTCACAGTGTGTGTGTGTTGTGTATTAATTCATGTTTTTCCAAGGAGTTATTAAATACTAGGCATTGTGGTAAGTCCTTCCTGTATATTTGCTCATTTAACCCACATAACAACCCTCTGTAGTAGGTACTATTATTATTGTCCCAGTCCGTCTATGGGGAAACTGATGCACAGAGTGGTTAGGGAACTTGCCCAAAGTCACGCAGCTGGAAGAACTCGCACTTGAACCGGGGCTCATGCTCTTCATCACTATGTCATAGCCCCTCCTGGCGGACTCATCAGTAAAGGAACAGGTTGAAGTTTGAATTAGAATTTCACAGACTTGTTTGAGCACTGAACACTTTTTTTTTAAGGCACCCAAGTGTATCCAGTAGACTAGAGCTTCTTGACACAATTTGGGAACTAGTGCTAAGGTTAGCTGACCCAACGAAGACCAGCAAAATGGTATTTTTGCCAAAAAACTGGAATAATGTCATGTGGCAACAGAAGTATTCTACTCAAGAGATGTGGCTGTCCTACTGCGTGCTCTGTGCTTGTGGGAGCATCGTGCTTCATCATAAACCAAAGACAACTGAGAGTCTGAACATCACTGTCATATGACCAGCTGACGTCACTGGGAAGGTATAGTTTGGAGAGGAGCGGAGGTGGGATTCATTTCTTTAGCTATGTGAAGGGCTTCCGCGTATTCCCACACAGGACAGAAGTGGGACCAACAGGTAAAAGTTATAAAGAATCAAATTTCCACTCAGAATACAGGAGAATTTTCGAGACCATAACCGGCATTTTGTGACGTGTTGAATAGCTGACTCCCTGGGACAGCCGAGCAGGAGGCCGGCTGTGGGCACGGCCGGGGTGGCAGCCCAGGTGCGGTGGGAACAGTGAGGTCAGGTCCCGGCCTGCCCCTCACTAGCTCTGGCCTCAGTGCCCTCAGCAGGCAAATGGAGGTAGGATGCATACTTCACAGGGTTCTGGCAACTGAGGTGAGGGTCAAAAGAGGTTTAATGACGACATGCCTAATGGGTGGTGTTGTGTGGGAAATTGTGACACAGAGGAAATCTCCAAGTACAGACCACCAGACACACCATCCCAGGGCTCATGGAGCAGAGGGGCTCACAGGCCAAATTGAAAAGCCCAAATCATGTATTTGATGAAATCATTTAAAGCACACAAAGAGGGGTGCCTGGGTGGCTCAGTCCGTTAAGCGTCCGACTCGATCTCAGCTCGGGTCTTGATCTCATGGGTCGTGAGTTCAAGCCCCGCACTGGGGGGTAGAAAAAAGCATGCAAAGAGATGCAGAGGGAATAAGATGGAGCCCATTAAAATGCTTATAAAAGGATGGGGTGTCTGGGTGGCTCAGTCAGTTAAGCGTCCGACTCTTGACTTCAGCTCAGGTCATGATCTCAGGGTCCTGGGATCGAGCCCCGCATGGGGCTCCGTGCTGAACTCGGAGTCTGCTGGAGATTCTCTCTCTTCCTCTCCCTCTGCCCCCCCCCCCCCCCCCGCATTTGCTCTTTCTCTCTCTCTCTAAAATAAATAAAATATTTTAAAAAGTGCTTATAAAAGGGTACAAGCATACTCTGTAAATCTTGACTGTGCAACGTTCACAACGTAAAGACCAACAGCAAACTGACGACAGACTGGCTTTGTCCCCAGGGGCAAATGCCCTTGTCACTGGTGACAAACACAGCATCCACAGGGTGAATCAGAAGGCCCTGGAGGTTTGTCATTGTCCTCACTAGTCAATCTTATGCCTAACTGGAAGCATCGGTCCTTACCCACCCTGATAATGTTGATTAATATAATAAACTAACCAGGCCTAAACTGTCTTGTCATCAACAGATGGCTCGTCTTGCTTCCTCCCATTTGTCTAAGACCCCTTGCTACAAACCACAGATCTGAGATGGACTGTTTCTGAAGAACCGTCAAAGAATCTCAGTAACAGATGGTTCTGTCATCTGTCAGATTCTGACACCTGTCAGATTCTACCCAAGGACTGAATTGCGATTTTCAGGACTCTTTCAGTCCAGAGGCAGACCTCATGAAGTAGAGCTTATCCCGAGACCAACAAAACAAGAACTAATTAGCTGGGACCAAAAGAACAGATTTGATTGTGGTTAATGTTCCATGTGAACTGCGTCTTAATCTCTCTGTTGAACATGGAACACACTTTCAATTGGTATCTTGTTTCAAACTTTCCCTCAGATTTCAAAACATTCTATAAAAACTCTTCTGATACATTTTCAAAAGAACTCAAGGAATAATGATTCTGCAGAAAAGACGTCATCTATCCATTGATCTTAGAATCATAGTTAAATACTCTGCAAAGTGTATTTACTACGTTTCTTTTTGTTGTGATGTAGTTATTTGCATAGGTTCAATACTCAGTATCTCATAATATACCTGTGTAAATAAAACAGGCCAAGTACAGCAAAATATACTATCAGAAATAAAGTGTTCAGTCCTGGTTTCTGCACATTTTCTCACAAGGAGAGGGTTGGTTTATCCAAAACCTAAGGATGTTTATGGTCATATTAGAACACGTGCTTTTAGACTATGTTTCACTGTAGTCAAGTGATAAAAGTCTTAGCTTCCTGTCAGAGAATAAAACCAAATCAACTTTAATAGACAGATATCTAAAAAAAAAAAAAGACAAAAAACATTGCAAACAATGCTTCTGATGAGGATGCACAACAGATAAGAAGTCAACACCAAAACAGGAACTTTGTCATGGCAAAGACAATAGAGCAGATGACAAAGATGTGCTACCTGGATGCAGTATGTCTTGCATCCTGTGGCCTCGGGGTCTGGGGAAGGGCTTCGGAAAAGGCTGGGCTGATTGAGCTCACGCTGATATGAATGAGTTGTTTAAAAGATGCTGTTTTCCATATTGTTTACTGTGATAATGACGGTTTATAGTTTTAGCTTATCTGTATGATGTATTGGAGGGAGAGAACTGATATTCTAGGGGCGACGGGTCATGTGTGTTTGTTGCATTATTGAGGACTTTGTTATTCTTCAGAAGGAAAAAGTCAGATGGGTTGGATGAAACTCATAAGATGTGCTAAGTCAACCTGAGCAGTTAGTAAGTAGAGCACGTGTATGTTACACGTAGAAAGAAAAGAATGAACACGCCATCCTAAAATTCATGAAATAATAAATATACATGAGATATTATGAAGCACTAATACAAGAAAACCTACTCAGGATACAAAATATGCATGAACATTCAATGTTCGTAAGGCCTTGATATGGCCAACCATTGATACCACCCATCACGGCCTATTGCTTTCCCTCTCCAAGAAATATAAATAAAACCTATGGTTGGTCCATAGGCTAACCATAGCTGTGGCCAAGTGTACCTGCCCCTGTCCCCGTGTCTCTCTGAAAAGTGTGCATTATTAGCTCTGGGAACCTTCTATCTGTGGACCGCCTTGTGCAAAGCTCAGTTGAGGTCTTTACAAATCATAGCATCAGTGGTGAAGGCTGATGTGGCAGAAAGAGAGAGAAAGGACAGGTGAGTTTTGCACACCTTAGGATTCAGGTGCTAAGGCTCTTCAACTCCATCTGCTCCCTATTTTGTTACCTTACCAGATCTCTTCCCACTCGCTTCTTGCTATGTATTTTTAATTGACTTAATAACCAAAGAGATTTGAGCATCTTAATTTAATCTGTGAGCCTCTGTGTTGTGTGGCCCCTGGGATAGCTTGCCTGGTAGTGTACTAGGACGTATGTCCTGCCTCAAGGTAATTTTCCACCAGACAGATGGGATCCAGGATTCTGGAAACCTTGGCCCGCTAACTGTTAGGATCATGTTCCGCTGCTTAGGCTCCCAAGGGAAATCTATATACAGCGTCCGAGGGCCATCCGTGGAATTCCACCTGTGAATTTATGCCCGTGGAATTCGCAGTGAAGCCTTACTATTGGGTTCCCAGTGTGCTGGGCCATTTGGAGCCATAAGTCCTTCTGCTTAGGTTGGGTGTCCATCCAAACTGACTAAGTTTTCTCCTTATTCCCCAGGCCCATAGCCAAACTTCAGTTCAAGGGGTCAAGGAAAAAAAGAGCCTCCTGGAGACAGTGGGTAAAGGGTGTGAGCGTAATCTGCTCGCTCCAGGCTGTCCCCGGGAAGCCGCATCCCTCTTCCTGTACCTGATTTCTGGGATAAGAGAGGATTCCATAGAGAGAGTTCACCATATGGACTCAGAGTTCCAGTCCCTGCGGTGTCTACCTGGGGGGTAAGACAGGGAGCCTAGCGCTCCACCTGGTGGCCAGTGTTGTATTAACACTACAATAGGTTTCCGCCAAGAATCTGTGTACTAAGCGTTAGGAAAAAACTTGATAATTTTTCTGTTTTCTCAAGGATTCTGCAAGTGGTCACAAGATTGGATACTACACAAGGGGACCCTCCTTTGGAGGCCTGTTGGGCGGGGTGACTTTTAAAGTCCATTCAAAATATTAGGTCTTAAGAAACTTTCATAATTTGTCTTGTCACACGAAAGACATTACGGGCAGTCCTCACTCCGCATGGTTCCCATAGGCACTGACTTCAGTTTTCATGATTTAGTTAAGAAACACCAGTCCCTCAATTCCAGTTGCTGGGGCATATGAACCGTAAGTGACTGTGTAAAGTACAAACTTCATTTCTATCTCCTCCCCCCATAAATCACTTCCAACAGCGACTGACGTGCATTTACGACCAGTTATGCCAGACAATTCATGCACAGACAGCAGAGTGCATGGCCTCGCTGCCTCCTTGTCTCCCGGTGACAGACCAGGTGACGCTTCACAAAAACGGGTCCCTGGAAGAGAGAACTGGCCAACAAAGATAAAGATGCAGCCAAAAAACAAAAAGCAGTAACAGGAAAAGTGAAATCCAAACTGAGTGTCAGGGGGCATCAGAGAAGTCATAACTGAGTGAGGGGGCAGTCACTGCCCCATTGGAGGGACACGGCCAGAGGAGCTTCTCGAAGGTGGACGTACTGACAGGAATGAGGGAAAGGGTGAGGTCACACCAGCCAAAACTTCCCATTCAAAAAACTCTCAGGTATATTTCATGACATTGAACGCACAAAGCATAAAATTTTGGAAGCTGATGCACACTTAAGAGAGGAGTGTGACAATTTGCCAAGGCGTAGAAAAGATGCATGCTGCCTGTTGTACATTATACAGAAGGTAAGCACAATTTAAACTACGTCCCATAAGATTTTACAAAGAAAGAAAACACTTTCCTGACGTTTCTCATGTTTAAATTCGTTACTAAATAAACATTGGTTTTACATTTCCTGCCACTCCCTTGTCTATTTATAACTGACACTGAAAGAGTTTTTAATGTTTTGACAAGCATTTTTAAAGTTTACGGAACAATCATCATTTTCCTCTTGATTATTACGATCACTTGGCATGATTTCCACTTGCTGGATTGTTTTTAATGGTCCTGCACAACCATGCAACGTGAGAGCTGTCTGCAGTCTTTAAAGTAGGGCTGCAAACTCAAATGCCTTCAAGAACCAGGAAAGAGAGGTCAATGGGAGAAGCAGGAAGAGGGGATATATGGCCATGAAATCCTTGGCTTTCATGGACAATGGTAGAAACTGTGCCCTTCCTAGGAAGCTGTATCCTGGCTTAAGGGGGCAGCCTCTGCCCAACCCTGTGAAGGCCACCTGGAGAAATACTGGCCAGGGTTGGCAGCTCTCCTAATTCTTCAGGAGATGCCTGAAATCTGGATTGATGGATGAAATATCATAATTTTTAAACAATGACAGTTTGGAAGGGTGAGAAGTCAGATGATTAAGAAGCCATACTTCTGCTCACTTTCTCGTGGAGTAAACCTGTTGTGTCTCTGGAAGGCAGTCCACTGTTGGAATGCATGTAGGGCACCCAAAATGGGGGATGCTTAAGCACAGGTTTGTTGTTATCACATTAGCTAGGTGTTGTGCAGAAGAAAGCAGGACTCTCTGGGGAAGGAAGTAGGGAAGTTTTGCTGGGTGGGAATAGAAGGCACAGAAGATAAATGGCTGCCATAGGGGTGAGGTGGGGGGCTGAAGGGAGGGGGGCCCTTCAGGTGCCCATAGACTCGGCAAACTACTTCTCAACTTGTTTAATGAGACTAGAAGTTGGCAAATTGATTTTTATAACCATTCTTAGATATTGGAGGGACATTAACCATCTGGAATTCCTATTTAGACAAGTAACAGCAACTCTAGCTCATAGTAGACAAGTAACAGCAACTCTAGCTCATACAGATGAGCACTATGAGTTGGAAGAAATCCTAGCAGCCACTTAGCCAATAGCTCAACCAAAGCAAGAATTTCCCTTCAAAACTCTTGGCCAGAGACCAGCCGGCTTCTGCCTGAACCACTCTCAGGGACTTGCTTTGCCTTCTGCAAGTCCGACTGGCACCCTCACTTACATGCTTCTGACATGCAGGGACAAGACGGTTGCTCAGCCAAGAGTATGACCGCCATCTTGCTCAGTGAGAACAGAACGTTTGCGAATGGAGGGTTTGACGTTAATATGGCACAGCGGCAAAAAAGAGGATCTGGAGGGCAGATACGATTAGCCATATAAATATACCACTATTTTCAGTTTGAAAAGAATAACCACTGGATAAGGAATCATTTATGAGTTTGGAGAGCTGAACCCAATTTTTGGTGGAGGTGGCCATGTATAAAGAAAGCCACTGCTCTTTTGGAGTAATTCATAATCTTTGACTCTACAAAACATCGCCTCCTTTAGAAGTTATATTAACAATGTTATAGAACATTTAGGAAAAACATGTATAATCCTATACAGGAACACTCTTTTTCTTTTGCGTCTTTCTTTCTGACCAACCCTTGTTCAAAAGCACACATGGTTTTACACGGTTGTCACCAAAGGATTCATATCATTTGATTTTGAGGAAGACTGTCACTTCTCCCCTAAATATCCATTTCCCCCTTCTTTCTTGTTAATGAAACCCTAGTCTTACCTCCTATGTGGCAATGGGCTCAGGCCCAGACAGTGGTAAACCAGTTGTGGTCATTCTGTTCCCCATTTTCCCTTACAACATCACAGAGGGGTGATCTGTCAACCAGTTTGGGCCAAAAAGACATAAGGAATTCTTGGTAGGGGTGCTTCTGGGAACATTCTCATTTTCATCATAAAAAGAGTATTCTCTTACCCCTTCTTCCTGCATTGATCATAGACATGATCACTGGAGCTTTGGCAGCCATCTTATGACCAAGGGGAAAGCTCTGGAGAATAACAGAGATGTTGACCTTGAACCAACAATAACACTGGATTTCTTGATTTCTGAGAAAAATAAGTGCTATTTGAGCCACTGTGTTTAACTTGTCTGTTACTTGCAGCTGAATATAATCCAAGTTGATCCAAGTATTTTGTTTCTACTTAATTTCTTATTCTCTATAATAGGTCATTGCATTTATATGTCATATTTGATATAATTTAAGCTATTTTATTGAGAATTTAGGTTTTTAGTCATTTGATGTTATAACCAATGCTTCAACAAGCATCTTTGTGCATTTAGCTCTTGATTTTTATCAATACTGTGTTAAAGGCTATGATATCTTGATGGCGTTTAAATTGTCTTGCAAAATTGCTTTCCAGAAGGATTATATAGGGACACCTGTGTGGCTCATCTGCCTTCTGCTCAGGCCATGATCCACTCAGCAGGGAGTCTGCTTGTCTCCCTCTCCCTCTGCCCTTCCCCCTGCTCCTGCTTGCTCTCATGCATGCACTGTCTCTCAAATAAATTAAATCTTAAAAAAAAAAAAGGATTATATAAATGTAACATGCCTCCAGCAGTATATGAATAAATTCATTTCACCATAATTTTTATTATCAGTGAGTACTGCCATTATTTTTTGGCTGACTCTGTAGGTATAAGATGCTACTTCGAGTTTGCTTTAATTCATGGCTCAGTTTTTTTTTTTTTTTTAAAGATTTTATTTATTTATTTGACAGAGAGAGACACAGCGAGAGAGGAACACAAGCAGGGGGAGTGGGAGAGGGAGAAGCAGGCTTCCCGCCGAGCAGGGAGCCCGATGCGGGGCTCGATCCCAGGACCCTGGGATCATGACCTGAGCCGAAGGCAGACGCTTAACGACTGAGCCACCCAGGTGCCCCATGGCTCAGTTTTAATAGGAAGAAAATAGTGATTTGTGTGGCAGGACTGAGAATGAGGCCGAAGCTGTCTGTGAATATGTAGGTTCTTTGCTCCCTTCTGTGCATCATCTTCTTTTTGTTGCAAGGGTTTGTGCTGGAGAGCAGGACCCCAGCCTTAGCAGGCCTCCCGGCTTTGTGGTTTGTCTGCCCTCTAAGGGGACCCTCCGTCTGGGAGTGCAGAGAGGCCCTCCCCGGCGCTGGCTGTGGCTGCTGAGGAGGCCGGAGACCTCAGTACCAGTCTGCTGAAGAGGCAATGAATTCTCCAAATGGGTCTACGAAGAAGGAAGAGAACAGTCTCCCAGAGAGAATCTATCCTGGGGTGGGCGTGATAGGGCAAGGAGCCTGTGGGTAGGTGGCCATGGGAGGAGGGCTCTTCATCAGCCAGGCCTGGTCCAGGAAACCCCCAATCCCTAAAGCCCAATCCAGCCTGTTGTAGAGCTTGTCTTCCACTAGACTCTGTGCCCAAGGAGGGTGAGCTAAGCAAGCTTGGGGACGAGAGTCACAGGGCCTCAGGTGGCCCAACCAGGGGCTCAGGTCACATAGGGGACCCAAGGCACCCCTGCTCAGTTTGGTCACAGCTCCCAGGTATGACAAGGTTGTACGTGATCACATGAGCTAACCTCCTCATATCACATCTCTGCTTCAGAACCATCCCTGACTCCCTCTTGTCTGTGTGGCCCAAACACCCGAGTGCAAGGCCCTTCGGGAAGCGCCTCACCGATTCCCCAGCTCGGGGCCACCTTCCTCCCCTCCCCACCAATGTTTCTGCTTCCTTTAATACCAGACAGTCCAACTGTGCTGACGTACTTGACATTCCCAGACAACACTGTTCACTGTCAACGCCCAGCTCAGAGGTCGCCTTCTCTGGGAACCCCTTCCCTGACTCCCTCGGTGTCCCAGGGAGGAGCAAGCCACTTCTTTCCTTGTGATACTTCTCTTGTGTGACCCTGAAACTTTGCCCGTGTTCTGTCTCAGCCCTATTATACTGTGCACAGGGGCCCTCCACCTTTTCCAACTTGGTATTCTTAGCCCATCGCCCAATGCACAACTCACACATGCCACCCGACAAATGCTTGCTTTGTTAGTGGTATCTCTCGGGTCCAGCTTGTCCGGGGATAGAAGGCTTTCTTCGGTTGTCATCACATCCATGGTCAATAGGTTATGAATGTCCCTTCCCATTCTCATAGTTTCAATTGCTGGGTCACTAGCAAGGTTGGATTCCCATGGTTCTCGACCCTGGCTACACACTGGATTAACTTTTGGAGCTTCCAAAACCTCTACAAAGCAGATCACAGCACAAAATGAGTAAATCAGAATCTCTGCTGGTGGGATGCAGGGCTTTGTGCTCTAAAGACGCCCCACATGGTTCTAATATACAGATCTGAGCTGCAAACCTTTCCTTTAAACAACCTTGAGCAGCCGATTTTAAAAAGCCTTTCCCGTGTGCACACGATGTAGCAAGCACCATCTTGGACTTGGAGGTGTGGTGGGGTGGGATGGGGTGTGGTGTGGTGGGCTGGGGTGGGGTGGGGGGGAGTGGGGTAGGAGATACTGTTTGCTTCTGAGGGAGGAGGAGCCTCAGACTCTCTAGATTAGACACAGCACTTGCCCCAAAGAGACTGCAATCCGTACATTTGCAAGAAACAATAGGAAGTGGTGTAGGATGGTATCTAAATTGCATGGTTTAGATCAAGGTTGCACAACAGTGGTGTTTTGGGTTAGATCACTCTTTGTTGTGCTGGGCATTGCAGGATGTTTAGAAGCATCTCTGAGCTGCACCCACTAGATGTTAGTATCAATCAATACCCCCATCACCAGCATTTATAACCAAAAAATGTCTCCACATAGGATCCAATGTCCCCTGGGAGTACAATCATCCCCTGGTGGGTTTTGATGTCGGTGCTGCATGTCACTAAGGCATGGAGGTGAGCTGTATGCGCAGTAAAAGGTCTAGAGCAGTGGTTTTCAAAGTGAGCCCCCGGCTCCCTGGCAGCAGGGCATCGCCTGGGAGCTTGATGAGACTCTGTATCCTGGGTCCCATCCAGACCTACTGAATCCCAAACGCAGGTTGAAGTCCGCCGGGCGGTTCTCATGGACATTTGGTTCTCTGGGCTACTAAAAGGTCTAGAGAGTTAGGAAAGATTGGATGCTTTGGAGCAAACGGAAAAATTCTCCATAGAGCAGAAGTATTTCAGGTGAAGAAGGCAGCATTAGGGAAGGGTTTTCAGATGGAAATTATCCTTCCCTCCAGAGCCATGAGCTTGCCCCTCATACTATAGTCTGGCTGGCCTCCAGTCCATGCACCACCTTGACTCCAGCCATCCAGAGCCATCAGTGTGTCCCTAGTACTGTGGTCTGGCTCCATTCCAGTCCAGGCACCGCCTTGGCTCCAGCCATCCAGAGCCATGAGCCTGTCCCTAGTACTGTGGTCTGGCTGGCCTCCAGTCCATGCATTGCCTGGACTCCAGCCATCCAGAGCCATCAGCGTGTCCCCAGTACTATGGTCTGGCTCCATTCCAGTCCAGGCACCGCCTTGACTCCAGCCATCCAGAGCCGTGAGCGTGCCCCTAGGACTATGGTCTGGCTCCGTTCCAGTGCATGCACCACTTGCTTCTCCTGCTGAGAGGTCCTTGCTGTGGTCTTAAAGCCTGGCTAACTTCTATTTTCACTTCACTCTTGATTAGCGGCTGCTTCCTGTAGAAACCCTTTCCTGGCCCGCAGGCCTCAGGACGAGGTCAGATGTCCTTCCTGTTCGCATCACAGCCCGTGATGCCCAGGTGTGAACTGCTCACAGCTCCTCAGATGGAAGTGCCTGTTTGTTAATCTCTCCCACTCGCCCCCTCCCCCGCCCCTCACTGGACTGTCTGTAAGGAAGGGGCTGTATCCTGTGTGCTCATGTGCCCCCATTTTCTGTCTTTAGTCGTCACAGTAATGCTGGCAGGTCCTTCCCATTGCTCTAGGAGACCGGGCGCTCTGTGGTCCTGCAGAGTTCCTCATGCACTCGGTGAGCTCTCAGAGAATGGACGCTTTGTGCTTTCCTGGACTTCTCCAGAGGAAACACAATCGCTATTTCGTATTTTCCCCTTACAAGCACTGAAACTGCTGGGGGCAACAGTGCCCTTTAAAGACGACCAAGGGGCGCCTGGGTGGCTCAGTCGGTAAGCGTCTGCCTCCGGCTCAGGTCATGATCCCAGGGTCCTGGGATCGAGTCCCGCGTCGGGCTCCCTGCTCTGCGGGAGGCCTGCTTCTCCCTCTCCCCCTCCCCTGCTTGTGTTCCTGCTCTCGCTGTGTCTCTGTCGAATAAATAAAAAAAAATTAAAATTAAAATTAAAAAAAAATAAAAATAAAAAAAAATAAAGACGACCAAATCCTTCAGGCATGTGACATTTTACTCCTCTCTGGACCACATTCTATTTCTGCCATGCAGTCCCCTGACCAGAGAGAAGGCAGGGCACTTGGCTCTCCCCCGCACCAAACCCATCGGGCCCGGCATGTGCAGAAGGGACCCCAGCTGCGGGAACCCCACCCGGCTGCCTGGGGCGAGCGAAGGTCACAGAGAGAAATGACAAGGCGCATCATCAGACCTGAGAAGGATTCATCCCGAATTAGTTCATTAGTCTCATTCCTCCCAAAAGGAGACGTGTGGTTTATCGCGCTCACAGCCAGTACAAACTTCTGCAGCTTAAAAAAGATTCAAGTACAAGAGCGGTTGAGACAAGTTCACAGGGATTGTAGATGCGGTCCATCTTTCAGTGGTTCAGACCGAACGTTCAGACCCATCTGCCATTTACTTTTATGTTACCAGGCAGATTGGACTGTTGAGGGGAAGGACTGGCGAGGCACTATTTGACCTTTCGCACAGCATTGCGTCTGTAGAACATTCTAGTTTCTCCCAGAACATATATGTCTGAAACACAACTCCAGTCATCCAGCAATTGAAGAAAATCCAGGGAAGGTATTTTGACTTCCGAATTTAAGAGGATCTTTGGGTAAGAGGTGTCTCAAGATGTATTTTTATTTAACTCTTCCCTCCATGTTGGTCAACGAAAATCCGTCTTTCAGAATTAACGCACCCCCGTTACTACCATCAGCTTGAAAGGGGATGTTACTTCTCCTTCCAAGTCTGATTTTCTTTACCTTCAGATGAAAGTGTTCTTTCTCCAGGCTCAGGTGTTTCCAACAGGTAAGTGTAAACCACAGGTGCTTATTTGTTCAAATCCCATTTCTGAATTCACATGTTAAAATATTCTAATAAATCTGACCTCTGTGCAGCACGGCCACATGCCACTGTTCTTTCCTTTGTGAGCTAGAAGTGCCCTTCTCGGGACTGATGGCCAACCACTTCCCTTCAGGCTGGGCTTGTGTCTACACCCCCTCCAGGTGTTCTCCTGCCCACGAGGGAGAGGAGGACCTGCACACAACGCTGCTTTGATGGCGGTCCCCCCAGGATGAGGGAAAGCACCTGGCCGGGCTCGGGGTCCCTGCACAGCCCGCGATCTGAGATCCCATATTCGAGGGGCCACCGAGGTGGGGGGGCAGAGGCAGAAAACCGAGGGATGCTGTTTTAGACTTTGCAGGGGTTGTTTTTGGAGAGAAGCCATGCCAAGTGTGTGTGTGTGGGTGTGTGTGTGTAAATCTTCTATCTTCAAAAGGAAACAAAAACTTTTCCAGTTTTTTCCTTACGTGCTTTAGAATCCTTACATTTTAATCACCCCCTTTGGATGGCATAACTGCCACTCAAATCTCTTATACTCCAAAAATAAGCTCATTCCTCAAATATATCCAAGCAGCCTACACACACACACACACACACACACACACACGCACACGCACACGCACGTATCACCCACTCCGTTAAACCCAACGCCGTGGAACTCTCCCACCCACAAACCACAGCTGAGAGCTTTGCGCCAAGAGAATTTCTCTGCTTCTGTCCCCACTCGGTAGAACCGCTGGGACCTGGAGTAGCTGTCACACTGGTCACCAGAGGTCACCTGGGACTCTCCTCTACAAAGGAGGAGCCTGTCTGGGTTGTCCCTAGACTTGGGCCACACTCTACCTCCATCCAACCAGATGCAGCTCAGAGTGTCCCTGACCCAGATTACAAGTCAACCTAGGAGGCAAAACTCCCCTCCCCCATCCCCTTTAAAGTGTCACAGGGCCACCTACCTACATAGGCCTTCATAGAATTTATGCAACTGTGATATTTTGTGCTCTCATTTTCCTATCTGTACATTTGCAAAATATCCCCCAAATAAGCAGTGTTTCTAATTTTTCACTTAAAAGAACCATAAGAAATCTATACGTCTCACCTTAATGAATGAAAACAATTATTCTTAACCATGAACAGAGTTAGAAAACAGCCGCTCATAAGAGGGATTTAAAAAATAAAATCTCTATGGACATGTATTTTCACCAAATGAAAAATATGCCATAATTGAGCTTGTCCCCTGCTTCTCCTCTTTAATGTGATCTTTTTTTATGGTTCATGAACTCTGGGATCCCAGCCCCTATATGATGTAGGTCTCCTATCACGGCGACTCACTAACTTGGTACTATGGTCTACATGGCCGTGTCTACCTAAATTCATATGTTGAAATCCTAAGCCTCAATGTGATGGAATTTGAAGGTAGGCCTTTGGGAGGTGTTTGGGAGATTAGTGCCCTTATAAAAGAGACCCCAGGAGGATCCCCCACCCCTTTTTCCATGTGAAGACACAGCAAGAAGAACCAGGAAGTGGGTCTTCACCAGACAACGGTGCCTTGATCTTGGACTTCCCAGCCTCTAAACTGTGAGAAATGAATGTTTGTTCTTTATAAACCACCCAGTCTATGGTATTCTGTTATAACAATGTGAACAGACTAAGATATTTATTGCTCATTAAAAAAATGTTTCCAGATGATAAAAGCAATAGAACATTTAGAAAATGAACAAAATGAAATTCTAGAATTCCATGCCCAACATAAAACTGCTGTAAGTTTTATATAGTTCCTTTCTTTTTTTAAAAAAGATTTTATTTGACAGAGCACAGAGGGAGAGTGAGAGGGAGAAGCAGGCCTCCCGCCGAGCAGGGAGCCCGATGTGGGACTTGATCCCAGGACCCTGGGATCATGACCTGAGCCGAAGGCAGATGCTTAACCAACTGAGCCACCCAGGTTCCCCCATATAGTTCCTTTCAGACTTTAACCTTTTTTTGTTTTTTAAGTAGGCTCCATACTCAATGTGGAGTCCAACACAGGCCTTGAACTCACGACCCTGAGATCAAGACCTGAGCTGAGATCAAGAGTCGAATGCTTAACCGACTGAGCCCCTCAGGCGCCCCTCCGGCGCCCCTCCTTCTAGACTTTAAAATTTTGAATCTTTACTTGAGGATATTTCTATTAAACAAACATTAAACAGTGAGAATATCACAGAAATTCATGAAAGGAAAACGAGTAATCTCTAATCTCCGCACCCAGAAATAAACACAGTGAACATACATAAATCCAGTTTTTATTTCTCCTGTCATATATCAATACATACTTTTACATGGATTCTTTCTTCATGCTCTTACGTCTGTTCTGCCTTTATACATTCATTTGTTCATTCATTCATTCAACAAACATTTATTGAGCACCTACCATGCACCAGCTAGCACTTCACTGGGGTTCAAGCTATGTACATGTTCTCACGATGCTTGTAGCCTGAGGGAAAAGATAGATCTTACACAAATAATTACTAATTCTTCTTTGAGGAATAAATTGTACTTGTCTATTGGCCTTAAAGTTTCATCTCCTTTTCAAACCTCTCCCCCTGTCAGGCCGCCACACATTCTAATCTCTGTCTACTTTTTGTCCGTTCGTACCCAGCCATTGTAAGTCAGGTGACAGGTGCCCTGGGACTGTTCCCGCTTACACATCTCACCCCATGTCCTCCCCAGGCAGGTGAGTCCCTGAGCTCAGAGGCAGCTCTTTAGAGGACAGACTGTACCCCGAGTGGCCTTGCGAAAGCTGCTAACACTACGAGAGCTTCCAGATTTCTGAGAATCCCCCGGAGTAACGAGAAGGGGAGGCTTGGGAGAAGGAAGTCAGCGCAGCTAACTAAGGAGCAGGGCTGAGAAAGAGGAAGCATTCACCCTGGGTTTTTTGGCTGCTAGGCAGCATTTTGCTTTGGGGAAAACAAACAAACAAATTTTTCCCTGGCTGAAAGCCTGGAGGAACCGGACCTCAGGCACTGCGGGGTGCGGCTGTGCCGTGCCCCGCGGCCCCTGGAACAGAAGCTGTGTGTGTCTCCACACCAGGGGCTGAGCGGGCCCTCCTGTCATCCAGAAGCTGCCGAGGGTTGGCCAGAGCCAAGGGCCTGGGGCAATTACCTATTTCACTTCGCCCAAGCGTCTACTCTGTTTGGGCTACAGAGACATGGACCTTTTTTTTTTTTAATATCTTCCTAAAAGGGCTAGGAAAATAGCCAATATCTTAAAATTTTCAAAAGACTATTAAATGCAAAGTGCCACGAACAGGGGAGGCTCCGTGTTCGCGTGGAAAGCTGGACCTCGGGGTCTACCCGAGTTACGCCCTGCAGCACAGAGGACATGTTTATTTAACAGCTCCTGTCCTTCCCCCGCGGTTGCAGGGCTGAGCTTGGAGGACCTGCCGACTCATTTTTGCGTCCTCGGTGCTAACACAGTGCCTGGTCCGCTGTAGGCACTCAGCACTCTGACAAATCCCGGTGTGATAAACTGGGAATGCGCCATACTGCAAATGCTAGCACGGATGAAGCGAGTGGGTGTCTCGGGGACACACAAGAAACAAGATATGATCCCAAGAAGTTTCCCTCAATCTCCAAAGCAATTATTTTTATAATTACTATTTCACTCCCTTTTTGCTTCTCTAAAAGCCCTCTGTTTTATAAACTTAGGTCTCTCTCCCCCCCACCCCACTTCTGTCCATGACCCCTTCCTCCCTGTCCACTCCCGTCTCCCTTCTTGGTGAGCTCGGTCTCCCATGGCTTTGGCTCCCACCTGTCTCTCCATGACTCCCAAATCTACCTCTGCGCCCGAGCTTTTCTCAGGGCCCCAGATCTGTTCCTTGAGACATTTCCACATAGGTCTTTGGGAGGGGCCTCAGATCCCACCATGTGAGCTCCTCATGCCCCCGCCCGTCCCCACCCCCAGTCTGCTAGGCCACCTGCTTCCTGTCGTAAATATTTAGCGCTATCACTTCAGGGAAGCTCTGGAAGTTCCTCCTGTAGGAATGTCCCACTGGATGCTCCTGCCTCCTCTCTATCGAGCTGCCAAGACCAGAGTGGTAGGCTGCATCCTGGTCCCCCCTGCCAAGATGGCTGTGTCCCAATCCCTAGACTCTGTGAAAATGTCAGCTTACATGGCCAAGAGGACTTTGTGGATGTGACTAAGGATTTTGAGACAGATGACGACTCTGGATTCTCCTAGCGGGCCCAACGTCCTCACGAGGGCCTTTGTAACAGAGGTCAGTCAGGGAAGGAAAAGTGAGGGCAGAACAGGGGTTGGAATGAGGGAGCCAAGAGCCAGGGGGCTCTGCAAGCCACAGAGGACAAGCATGCAGTCTCCCTGGGAGCCCCCCACTACCCCCCAAGAAGGATGCAGCCTTTGATCTTAGCCCCATAAGATCATTTCAGACTTCGGACCTCCAAAGCTGCCAGATAATAAAATAAGGTCGTTCTCAGCCGCCGAGCGTGTGGTGATTGGTTACCACAGCCGTAGGGGACTAGCACAGAGATTTCAAAGAGCAGAGTGAGTGGGAGACAGGCTGCCAAAAAGGTGACCCGTGATATTTATTTCAAGGATCAAGGTGGTAGAAGTGGGTCCAGGAGCAGAGGGGGTTTGGTGAGGAGACAGACCTGCAAGGTGATGGCTCGGGGGAGGCTGTTGGCGTTTGAGGGTCCCCTCCCCGTCGCCTCCCACCGAGCTGGCCAAGAGGCTTCAAGAGCGCTGCTGGGGAGCTTTGCAACGTGCTTCTGGCTGTGGGGACGCGTGGGCGACTAGGGCTTCACCTGTCCCTGCAAAGGCTGAGGCTGACTGAGGACAGAGTCCAACTCCACTGGGAAAGCGGAGAGACCCCCAGGGCCCCCAAAATCCAGGGACAAGTGAAGACTCACAGGAAGGGATCTGGAGGCCAAGGCAGGAGGGCAGCTGTGGGACCTTCCGTCCCAGAGGTAGTGGGACAAGGGGTGCATTAAGGGGCCCCCCTGGATCAGAGAGGGTCCCCCGGGAGAGGGAGAAGGGTTGGGGTCCTGTGTCCATAGGGCCTCCTGCAGGGCCATGCAGAGCGGAAAAGTGGCTGGGGAAATGCTGTAGAGCTGGGGGGTGGAGGAGGGATCGGCTGGGGTGCAGAGCGAGGCCCCTGGGGGTCCCCCTGAGGGCTCAGAGGGGCTGGGTTCAGCGCTGCATGAAGAGGGAACCGCCTGGCGCAGCCCCTGCCCTTCCACGTCTTGCCTATTCCACGAGCCTGGACGCAGTAAGTCCTGCCCGGAGCCTATTTGATAACTAAAGCGATCAGAGCTTATGTCTGAGGCTGAGCGGAACGGTCTTGCATAGGCTGGCCGCTCTTCACCAGAAGCAAAGAGCACCTCCCCGCACCGCCAAGGGGCAGCGGGGGCCAAGGGGCAGCGGGAGAAGACGGAGTTGCATCTTGAGACGAGCCCCGCCGCCTGCGAGCTGGCCGGAGCCGCCCCAGCCGCGGATCATCTCCTGCACTCCTGGCCCAGGTCCCGCCCTGGCCCCCCACCCCCGCCCCGGCCGGCCTGCCGCCGTCTCCCCCAGGCCACCCGCGCCGCCCAGCTGCGGCCCAGCACTCAACAGCCCCATCACCCCTTGCTCCAAACATCCCTAAACATCCGGTACCTCCCCGCCCTCCGTCTAGAGAGCAGAGTTCCTACCGCTTCGTGGGGCTTCCCTGGCCCTGCACAACCTCCATCACTCACCCCATGTCCCCTGTCCCCACATCTAGCACAGCGGCTGCTCTCTGAGCACGGCACGTGCCCCAGGACCTTTGTGCTTACTCTTCCCGAGTCATCGTCTCCCCTGTCCCATCACACTTCCTTCTCTGTGGACGTCCTGTGTCGTCCTTCGTAGCGGCATGTCACTGCTCACAAAGCCGTGGCCACCCTTCCCGGGCAGAGCTGCCCCTCCCTCCCGTCCTCCGGAGGGTCTCCAGGCCCTTCATTCATGTCCAGCCAAGGGCACTATGCTCCAACCTGGGATACCATGGTAGGTAAGATGTGGCTTTGTCCTGACGACCTTCAGGACACCCAGTCTACTAGATGCTGACAAGCGGAGAGGCATCATGACAGTGGCCGTGACCCGAGTGGGGCTCACCCCGATCTGCCCTGGACTGGAGTCATAATACACGATTTCGAGATGCCGCGCACACACATCCCCTCCACTCTGGCGTGAGCTGCTGGTCCGGGACACACCCAGGGCCAGGAACAGGATCAGGTTTTTATCCCCTCTGCCTCCTCCAGGAGCGCCTTACACACAGTAGACCCTCCATGAGAGTCAGTTTAATAGAAAAGAGAAAAAACCCCACCTTCATTTGTGCAACGACTTATAGGTGTCCACGTACTGTTCACAGGCTCTTCTAAGGCCCTTCTCCAAGACAGTGGTTCTCAAGTTCAGCTCCTTCCCAAAACTCCTGTTTCTGAGGTCCCACCCCCAGAGACCCCGCTGTAATTACCCTGGTGGGGTTCAGGCATCTGTTTGCAAGCCCCAGTCTTCTCGGGGATTCCACCACGCAGCTAGGATTGAGGGGCACCACTCTTGGCGCTGGGGCGGGTGTGACCCCCACTCTGTACGTGGAGGCTCTGAAGCAGGGAGAGGCTCAATGACCCACTAGAGCTCACGTGGCTTGGGAAGGGTGGACTCAGGACATGGACTCAGGAGGGTTCAGGGCCACCCCGACTGCTGCCTCAGCTCAGGGAGGGCAGCGGAAGCGGGGAAGGGAGCGCGGATCACCGTGCAGGGTCCTGCTGGAGCGCCCTACGGCTCTGGGCTTGGCAGCAGGGAGGCTGGCCTCGTGGGGGAAGGCGAACCACGGACGCCATCAGCACCATTAGCCGCAGGGAGCCCACGAGGGAAGCGTAGCTTACTGGGACCTGGGTCAAAAACAAGACAAGACCTGCTTCCTTGTGACAGGTCAGACAAAATACAGCATTCTTTACGGCCTGCTTCTTTGCCTGACAACTTTTATTGTGATTAATGGTTTCTCTGAATTCACTTGCCTTCTCCCAGTGACTCAGTCCTAGATACTCCAGCCTGAGGTGCTAATTTGGTTGATTACACAAAAGGAATCTCTTAGAAGTTATCTTAAGACTCCAAAGGCCAAAATTTCTGAGAAACATTCACTTCTGCCAGATTCCAAGGCCCATGATATAGTTACTCAGTTTTAACTTTGATTGAACTTTGTTCAAAATTATGAAATTAAAAGAAGAGTAAGAAACCATAAAACTAGTTACCACCTAGACAGCTTCTAGGTTATAAAGAAGTTGAATTCCAAAGTTTGTAAATCAGTTGTTCAAAGTGCATAATAGACTCTCCCACAGAAACCATGTTTTAAAGGGTGGTCAAGTTCTCAAGCTCTCCCGTGAAGTTTGTCTAATGTAGGAGATAACGAGGAATATTAAAAGAATGGAGAAATCCAGAAATGCTCCATGATTATTTTCTGGGAGAAAAGCAGAATAAGGAAAGAACTATACTTCCGGCGGGGCAGGGGGAGGGGGAGGGAAAAGGGGTTGCCCCTCAATTGTCTCCAAGCAACTGAGAAGCTAAAGGGACACAGCCTTTTGCCATCCAAAGCTGGATGGAAATGCCAGTGGAAATGGGGTCACACAATTTAATATATTATGTTAGGAACTGCGTGTACACACACACACGTATACATATATATATGCATACACATACATCCTCCCACACATATACACACATGCATACATATTTACACACATACAGATTTAGGGGAAAGGATCTCTCAGGCTGGAGGAGTTTCCCAGGACCAAGGCTTTGAGTCTTGGGTGAGACACTGGGGATGAGACAGGGATGGCCCAGACTCCACACATCACTACCATCTGACTTTGGATCTTTGATCTGAACTCCTGAATGTATCACATACTCATAGAACCACATTTTAATCTGCTCTTCTGCAAAGTAAAAGCTTGTCGAGGAACTCTGTGTTACACTGTGGCGCATGAGGTAAGTTGCATGGTTTGATTCTGTATCACACAGAGAATCCAAGCGAAGCTTTTTTCCTTAGTGTAGGATCCACTGCACATTACATGTGCATATTTTGTGTCCTTTAATAAAGCACAAGCCAGAGCATAAGTCAAATGAAACAAGTTCTTAATTATTTGAACCAGATTGCATGCCCCCACCTCATACCATATACAATAATCAACTCAAAATGGTTGTAGACCTAAAGGTTAAAACAAAAACTATAAAACTCTCAGAAGAAAACATGGGCGTAATTCTTTGTGACCTGGGATTAGGTAATGGTTTCTTAGATACGACACTGAAAGTCACTAAGTGACAAGAGGAAAAGTAGATAAATTGAACTTCATCAAACTGAAAAACTTTTGTGCTTCAAAGGATACTGTTAAGAAAAGCAGATGACCCTACAGTGGGAGTGGATATTTGCAAACTTGATAAAGATCTGTGTCCAGAATATAGAGAGAATGCTTCCCGCTTACAATAAAAAGATAAATAACCCAATTTTTAAAAATGGGGTAAAAGTTTGAGTAGACATTTCTCCAAAGAACATACAGATGGCTAATAAAGACATGAAGAGATGCACAGAGTCAGGGAAATGCAAATCAAAACCACAATGGGATGTTAGTTCATGCCCACTAGGCTGGCTAACGTGAGAAGGACACACAATATCCACTGTGGGCGAGGATGTGGAGAGATTGGAACCCTCCAGTGTGGCTGCTGGGAATGTAAAATGGTGCATTCACTGGGGAACATGATTTTGCAGTTCCCCCAAAAGTTAAATATAGAATTACCACATGATCCAGCAGTTCCGCCCCTAGGTACCGAAAGGAATGAACACGTATGCCTGCATAAAGACTTACACATGAATATTCATTAGCAGCAGCTTCCATGACTGGCAAAATACAGAAACCACTCAAATGCCCATGAACTGAAAAACAGGGAAACATCATGGGACACATCCATACGATGGACTGTGACTTGGCCATAACAACGAATACTGACACTTGCTACATGGCTGAACCTTGAAAACATCGTGCTTAGTGAAAGAAGTCAGACACAAAAGGCTATAGATCGTATGATTCCGTGTATATGAGCTGCTCAGTATATGCAAATCTGCAGAGATGGGAAGCAGATGCGTCCTTGCCGGGAGCTAGGGAAGGAGGAGGGAGAAATGGGGAATGACTGCTAACGGGGAAAGGGTTTCTTCTGGGGGTGATGAAAATATTCCGCACTTGGCTAGTGGTGATGGCTGCACGACTTTCTGAATATGCTCGAAATTATGGAATTGTCTGCTTTAAATGGGCAGATTGGATGGGATGTGGATGATATCTCATACAACTTTAAAAAACAAAACAAAACCCGGAACCCACAAGATCCCTGCGTCCATGGAGGGGGCGGTCCCAGATCACTGGTTATTGCCTTATCAGCAGAGGGTGGGCAGATTAAGTAGCATCCCACTGTGGATCACTAGAAACCTGAGATTTATGCCCCCTTTTAGTTTCAGCGGTAAGCATCTGCGGAACACACTCCAACACCAAGTGAGGTGTTCATTAGAACACACAAAAATAGCATCCCACCTACCGAATATCTGTCATCTCTGTTCAGATCGCTTTTCTCGCTCTCTCTCTCCTTTTAAAAAATCATCATATACATGCAGATCCCCAACAGGAAGCTCTTTTTTTTTTTTTTTTTTTTTTAATGTTATGTTATGTTGGATCATACTCAGGTCCTATTCTCTGAAAGCTCAGTGATTTTTTTTCTTGGAACAGTGGTACGTCAGTGGTGGTCTGAAGATGGTGGGTGGTCCTGGACTAACCAGTAAATCAAGTGTCTATAGCTCCCTTGGGGGCAGGGCAGGAGGCAGTGGGGTGGGGACGGTGCGGAGCTGGGTGGGGAGAGCCTCTCTACTTGAACGGGGCAACCACTTCCGTAGCAGGGGGCTGTTCCAGGAGATAACATAAGCTGGAAATCTGGATTTTTTTTTAAATGTAAAGTCTTTATTTTGCCAATGCATTTTTTAAACATAGCATTTGTGGGCTGAGTTCCCAGCGGAGGCCACAAGTGTGTGACCTCGGCTCGAGGAGGCCCTCTGCCTTGGTTCTTCAGTGCAATTAACATCAGAATTTCAAATCAGAGAGTGTTGACGTGGCCCCTGGAGTTCATCTAGTTCAACCTCCCACTCCATAGTAAAATCCCTTCTACAACAGATGGCCACCCTGCATTTAAGTAAGTTAACAATTCAAGCCCGAAATGTGTAGTTTCTGTATTGGCTTCTTAATAAAAAAAACCTGTAGGTATGGGTTAGAGAGGAAGGTGGTGGGAGAGCTGGGTTGAGCGGGGCAGGCCTGACATATGGGGCTGCAAGGGGCTTCCATGCTGGTTGATTTGTTTTGTTTGGTTTGGTTTGGTTTTTTGGAGGACTCTCTCTTGTGACCAACCCTAGTATTTTTTTTTTAACCCTAATTCATTAAAGTGTATCAGCATGTTTGGGGTTTAGTTTTTCTGGAATTCCCAGAGGAAGACAGAATTTTAGACCTGGAGTGGCCCTCAAAACTACGGGTGTCTGAATCCCTCATTTTACTAAGATCCATAAGGCTTAAGCTGTTTGCTCAAAGAATGTCACACATTGGCAGCCAAATCCTACTGTAGTTAATATTTCTTTCAATGGGTCAAGTTGTAACTCATAAATAGGACCCAAATGAAAGTATGATCACTTTGAAATTTCCTGTAGCCTATGTAACAGACTCTCTCAGCACTCATGTTTTTTTTTTTAGATACAGAAAGATTTACAAAAAAACAAAAAACAAAACCCCCTATTTTTTTGACTTTCTGAGCTACCTTCATGGCATCATGTGATAACTCACAAAGTTATCTATTCGTAGAGCCCACTGGAGATTACTTATCATTCTGAAGACAGTGTTGACATAAACCACAGAGGTCTCCACAACTCATTTCACTGGTTCCCATCTTCCCAATAAAACCCTTTTGCAAGCTGTTGCTAAGTGTTGGATTAACTTGTGTTTCTCTTCCTTTATTTGCCATCTGAGGAGACTTGGCAGATAGTGGGAAAGACAAGGAGGAGAAATGAAGGACTCAAAGAGCCCCTGAATTTAGTCAATCCATCCCTGCATAATTGAAAATTGTGTGTCACTTGGCACAAACCACTATGAGTGGAATTCTTTTGGTCACTAGGGACGGTGGGGAAACAGGGCCCAGCAAGTGGGTAGATCAACAGCAAGGGGCCTGTGGGATCCTGCCCTTGGCTTGCATTGTTGGTTTTTTTTTCCCCCCTTGGTACAGCACCTACATACAGATTTGACAAGCCAAAATAGGAATAAAAACACAGGCAGTAATAATGACCCCTTATTAAGTGTAGAGATAGTTATGAGTCACATTAAAAGTCAACAAGACCTCAGTTCCGGTAATCATCAAGATTTTTTTCCCCCTGCATTTATACTTGGTCCTTCTCTTTAATTATATAGAGCTGCCCCCAAAGTATTGAAATGATAGATGGGAACACCATTACTGCAGCAGGGGACCCGAGCTTTTGAGCTTTATCATTCATGGTAGCCAAATGCTGCATTTCAGCCTGTCTCTGCTCTCAGTGCAGCTAGGAACCTTCGAAACCTTTTGTGTGAATCCAGGAGGGAAAACAGTCTGGCAAATTCTGACAAGCATCTCTTCAAGAGCACATTTGTACTCTGTTAAAAAGCCCAGGCCAACTGCTGCTGGTTGTCATGGGAACAGACATACACACCATTTACACATCAGCTTCTGAGATGAGCCCGAAGTCGCAAAACCTCTCCGAGAGGAGGGGAGGTGAAGCCCAGAGCCGCATCGTTCACGCAGCCTAATGAACGGGTGTCTTCGGTCTTCTGAGGGGCTGCGGTGGGCATGCTGCCCTCTCCGTGTCCTATTTGTAACCGGCTGGAGAATTCATGGGCTCTGCTCCACTCTGTGTAAACTTCAGGACAATTCAGTCGGTCACATTTCCTTTCCAAAGCCTGTTTACTAATTGATGCCAAACAGTATTATAGTCATTGGGGGAAAGAAGGAAGGGCCTCTCTTGCTTATCCCTCCTGGAAATCAATTTCCCTAGCTTTCCATGGAGGTTCTGTGGGGCACACTTAGGTATTGGGGTGGGGGGGAGCTGGGGGAGGAGGAGGTCTTTCATGGGCCTGCAGAAAGAGAGGTTAATCATGGCTTGAAAGCCTTCTCCTGAAAATGGAGTTCTAAAGATAATAAGTAGCTGTTCACCCAATACTTCCTGAGGCCTAGGGCCTTGACAATGGAATGGAGCTGTAGGAAATAAACCCACAACAATGGAAAACTTAGACTGAGGGGAAGCTCGATCCCTCCAGGTAAACCTCAGTGAATTCAAGTGGAAAAGAAGGATGGAACACATCCTCCCCCATTAGTCTTGAAGGGAAGCCACGGGAGCTCTATTCATGAGCAGTAAAATTAGCTGCGTGTTCAATTTGCATGACATTTGTTATTGCAATAAGCAGTCCACAGCATGACTTAATTGCACCCCCTACAAACACCTAAGAGGAAAGAGAAGGAAGGAAAAGAAAGGGTTTCATCCACTGAATGACAAATAGTCACGAATCCAGGAACATTTAGCAACTGGTGATGGAGTGAACATCATGAGCAACGCACGGCTAATAGAAGTTCCAGGCCTGATGGTGATAAACTTTCCCCCACCGCTCCATTACATTTTTCCTTCCTATAATTATGAACATTCATCACATAAGCTCTGACTTTAAAATGTCAAACTGTCTCCTTGTAATTTTGCTTTCTCACCTTGCAATTTAAAAAAATAATTTTACCGATTCCGATTTTTATTCCGGGTCGTCTTCCAAAAAACAATCCCAGGAAAAAAACTCAGGGGTAAGGATCCCTTCACTGTCTGGAGGTATTCTAATACCCGCTAGGTATTGCACTTAGACACGGTAGGTCAATAGGTTATAGCTTAAACAAAGAGCTTGTTTCTCCCAGAGATTTCAGACTGGCATGCAGACAGGTGGCAGACATTTTGGGGGGGGGGGCAGGGCTAACATGGTGTTTGAAGAAATGACATAAATGCCTTTTAGGCTTTGGCTCTGCAGTTTGCCACAGTCCCCCCAATTCTCTAATGTCTCCACCTTGCCTGTCCACTTACTTAAGCAGCCTACTCTAAGGCTTGGAGTTCACATCTCGCATGTATTTGCCTGTGTTCTGCTCTTCTTCCCTTTGGTGTGCGTTCAAATTAAGTCTTTTCTTCAAGAATTAAGTCAGGTACTCCTCTTCGGGTCTGCTGGTCTCATGCGGCCCTGCCTACCTCCCCTCTCCGGCGCCCTTGGTTTTAGTTCTTACTTGTTTTCTAATTGGTCATGACGCTGGATAGTAACCAAGTGGTAAACTCCTGGAGGTGTGATTTGCCGTTCGCGTGTTCTAACCCAGGACAGTGGTCGTTGTGGTGCAGGAGCCCAAGAAAACCATGTCAGGTTAGGGTTGGACAGGACTGAGGGAGCGTGCACACCACTACAATCACATGGATCCGCACTGATTTCCAAAGAAAACCGGAAACTACTGTGCAGTATTTAGAGCTCCTCGTGATGGGAATTGTTCTCCTTGGGAGTTGAGATTCATAGTTGGGTTATTAGTAGAATCCTAAAACCATGCATTTCTGCCTAAAACCTGTAAGTAATAACAGTTGTCAAAAGTGGGATGTGCACACACATCTAAGTAATTTCATGATCTCACCTAGGGAAGCCATGGGGTTGAACTGAAGTCTTTGGAAACTGTATTGGTTTCCTGTGGTGCTATAACAAATTATCACAAATTAAGTAGCTTAAACAATACAAATTTATTCTGAAGGTCAGAAACCCTAAAATCAAGGAGTCAGCAGGGCTGCTTTCCTTCTGGAAGCTCCAAAGGGAGATTTTTTCCCCTTGCCTTTTTAGTTTCTAGAGGCCACTTGCATTCCTGGGCTTGTGGCGCCATCCTCCACCTTCAAAGCCGGCCAAGCAGCATCTTGAATTTTTCTCTTTGATCATCCAGCCTCCCTTTTATAAAGATCCTTATGATTCCATTGGGCTCATCCAGATAACCCAGAATAGTTTCCCTATTTTTTTTTCTAATCAAGCTCCACACCCAAGGTAGGGCTTAAACTCACAACCCCAAGTTCAGGAGAGGCACACAGATTCCACCAACCAAGCCAGCCAGGGGCCCCAGTGTCCTTATTTTAAGGTTAGTTGATAAACCATATGAATTCCACCTGCAGCCTTCATTCTCCTTTGCCATGGAACCTGACTTATTTACAGTTCCAGGGACCAGAGCAGACTTCTTTGCGGGGCATTATTCGGACTACCACAGTGACACTCATGTAATGACCAAACCACCAAGAGAAAGCTACCATATAATTCTGTTTTAAAACAGTTGTATTCCACTGGTATTCTAAAATTGCTGATAGAATGAAGGAGGCTTAACCAAGATGCTCTACGATGGTAGAGCAAAAACCGGTTTTGAACATGGGGATGGATTATTTTTCAAGAAAGGGGATGATTCAGTGATTTAGAAGTGTTTTGCCAAAAAAAAAAAGAAGTGTGTTGCCAGAAAAACCACCAAGTAGAAAGAAACTAAAACTTCAAAAGTCAAAGTATGCCTCCCACCCCCAATCCACACACACACACACATTTAATTCTTGTGACTGCACAACTCCTGAACCATTTGTGTGTCCGAAAACTCGGACCACTCCATCCCTCACTGCCAATCCTCCTGCTTAAGCTCCATGTCTTGGGATAATGCGCATGAAACATGCGTGCTACTGTATTTGGATGGGCCAAACCCATTTGATCTCCAATCCAGGAGAGAGAGTCAGGGCAGAGAGGTGGTAGGTCTTCCCACATAGGAAGAGGGGATCACAGACCAAGAAAAGAAAGATGAAGGTATGTCATTCAGGAACTTTTCTGTGGTTGTAAGAAACATATGTCAAAGTGGCCACACAATTGTTCAACAAGAGGCAAATGAACATAAAACCATGTTTACTCTTAGAAACCAAAGCTTTGTGGGAAATCTTGGATTTACGGGGAGGGAGGGCTAGGAAAGCATGTCTGTTCATTCCCTGATCCTTTCCTCTCCCCCTCATTTCTGAACTTGGGGTTTGGAGACCCTATTACCGGAGGATATTTACTTAATGGTTAATTTTGCTCGACTGGGCACTTCCTTTCCCTTTGCATTTTGTAACACGTGCCAACTCTCTCCCCTCCCCCTCATTTTTTCCTCTGTAAAAAATGAAATGAATATATAAAGACTTACTAGTACTGAAAAAAATCAAGGTACAGACAGAAATATGAGGTGGTTTTACTTTTTGCTTTTTCTCTGTAGACTGCCATGTAGAGGACAATCATAATTGATTTATCCTAAAGAGCTATTATATGGAGAAATGGAAAAGATGTCTCATTTTGGCAAGAAAGGTAATAACAGCAGGAGGAACTCAGATTTACGAAATGTAGAGTCAGGGATGCATTTCGTACCCTTCCTGATTCTATGGTCTTTCTGTGTACATATGCTGAGCTCCTACCATGAACCAAATATTGCCAAGCATAAGGTTACAAAGAGAAATAAAATCATATTTGTCCCCAAGAAGCTCCAAAGAAAGGTCATTTCATTACTGTATAGTATGAAGCAAAATTCTCAAATATACCTAAACCCTGGGAAAATCCAAAAGGTGAGAAAAAACTAAATGTTCTCCTTGAGAAAAAAGTTTGGTCAAACAATCCTTGAACACAGTTGTGTTTAGTGACAAGGGCCCATAAGTGGGATTTAGATTTGTCAATAAATGTTAAAAGTAGATCATTATACAAAATTACTTAATTAGGAGCTAAGGTTTTAGAAAAATTTATATGAGTGAATAATGTGTTATATCCTTGTTTCTGTTAAAGTCAAAAGAAATGTTTTATGTTGGGTTTAGAAAAAAACTAGAAAGTGGCACCACCTGGTGGTTACTACCCAAAGTGTTGAGTTGACCTTGCGATTTCAAATACGGGAAGTCATCTTGACTAACTCAGAAGTCTTATTAATGCTTGACATAAAAGTTGCAAACTGATATGTTCCCAGAAAATCAGAAACATAGAGAAAATATTTAAAATTCTGGCCAGAGCAAATCCAGTAATATCCAGAATAATGTACCACCAAAAAAGAGAGTTTGTATATAATATTCATTGTATAATATTGGCTTTCCATGATATAATAAATAAGAATTTAGCCTGGTAATGGGTATTAAGGAGAGCACATATTGAATGGAGCACTGGGTGTTATACGCAAACAATGAATCATGGAACACTACATCAAAAACTAATGATGTACTGTATGGTGACTAACATAACATAATAAAAATATTTTAAAAAGTTTTTTTAAAATAATTTCTTATTCTGTTATTCTTTCTCCATTTTTAAAAGCAGGAATTCATCTACACAGAACTTTTCAACATCAGTTGTTTGATCACACTGCACTCCCCCAGTATTTCAGCCAACAAAGCCTATTTATTTGTTGAAAATCAGTCCTGTAAAGTTTTCCACATTCTGATTTGGGCTGGTTACTTCTTCATGGTGTTGCTTATTTTTCTATTCTTTATACTTCTTATAAATAGTAAGATCTAAATTAGATAAGATCTTGATTAGATTCCAGTTCAATTTTTTTTGGTAAGACTACTCATGGGTGGTGTGGTATGCTTCTTATTCATCAAATCCCGAGTCCAGTTGTCCTGTTCGTAGTGATGTTAAGACTGTTTGGTAGGTTCATGTGATGTCAGTTGGATCCCTTCATTATCAAGTTCCCCAATAACTTCTCATTGAGAGTTGGGACATCTATTAATGATCATTGTCTCTATCCATGATCTCATGAGGATTGCAAAATGATGATTTTTATAAATGCTTTTATTCCTTCTACATTTACAGTGGGGATTTCCTCATCATCTTAGTTTGTTTGAAATAGAATTTGTACAGGGAAGAAAGGACAAATGTGTGATTTACTTCTTTAAAGTGTATTTTGAGGATAAAAAGTTAGTGTCCTAGCAAGCTCCAAAGGGGACAATGATATTTTATGTGTCTCATTATGAAATCAGACTGTTATATATTTGATGTATTTCAACAAATAGCAGGTATTATTCTTTTGATGCTCAGATTACCCCACCTTGGACCACTGAGTATATTTTTGACACAAATACTCTATTCATAATATAGTACAATTGTTAAGGCACACTCTTAACACTCTCAAGGTAAATTTACTACTTTCAAGGAGGGAAACTGAGCAGTATGCACCAGGAGACTTAAAAATATTTATACCCTTGTATCACAGAGGAATTTTTCTATGAAAGTAATCAGATGTGAAAAAAATTGTACAAAGGTATTAATTCTATGCAATTAATTCTGAACAATTAGAAAGAGATGCCAGTAGGCTTTGATATATTTGTATGATGAAATATTATAGATACCATAATAAAAATCCAGTTTTTGAAAAATTTTCATTATCGGGGGGATTTTTAGGTATTATATCAATTGAAAGAAGATTACCAAAATCTTATATATGATTCACTTATTATGTATAAATATGTATATAAACAAAAGACTACGAAGACATATTTCAAAATGTTAACAATAGTTATATCTAGATGGTGGGATAATAGGATATTTTTTATGTAGCCTTTGTATTTCATTTTATAAATTATCTCTACCAATATGTATCACATTAGATCCTATTACAAAGCAACTAGTATTGAAATTTGTTGTGAGTAAAATTGATTTGTTATTCTTTGAATAATAAACCGAAGTGATTATCTCCTTTTGTATTAGTGGAAATTGTGCAAGAAAGAAAACACTTTTTCCCTTAACCAAAAGATCATTGTGACTTAGTTAAAGAATGAAAACAGAACTGAGCTGGATTTAACATGAAACACATGAAAGACTTCCTGAGGTCTGTCCTATTTTCTCTCCTGGGATCTGCTCATTGCAATTAACGACACTTCTCCAAAAACACATTTCCCCTGTGTCCGCCAATGAATCAATCTGGTATTTCAGCTTGATTCTTATGGGGAATGAGGAGCCCCACCACAGATTAAGATGCATGTGTCTACCATTTGTAATGGATACCACAGGGCATCTCCTCCCACCAGTTCCTTTTTTGATAGTGACAATTTCTAATTTTTGACATCCTAATGTCTAGTTGTCACTTTGAAAAGTCTGAAAACCCCAGTTCAAACCACTTATTAAGCCCTTAATTTCTGCTTTCCCTTATTACCAAAGTAATAATAAGTGTTCAATGTCAAAAAAAATTAGATAACCCCGATGAGCTGAAAGAAAATAAAATTCACAAATAATTCTGTCAAAACACTTCTAACGTGTTGGCATCAATCCCATTTCCTGGATCTATATGACTAGCTTTGGGGACAAGATTCATATCTAGTTTATTATTTCCTTTGCACACAGGACACACACTTCCTGGGTGTTTATTGATGCTCGAAGTGAGCTGAAGTGGAAGAAGAAGAGAGGGAAAAGTAGAGCCCTTCTGGACAGGGCGACCCCATGGAAAAGGCACAGATGGAAGAGTGAGCTCTCAGTGTTTGAGGTGGGGGAGGCCGGTCCTGCCTAGTAAGAGGGGTCATGTGTGGCAATTACGGGAGGAAAATGGTGGCAAATGCGGCATGACTATGGCTGAGGACTTTGTAGTATGAGCTGGTAAGGGACCATACTGAAATCTATCCTATTATATGAAAGTCCTTAATTCCTTCGTTCTTTGAATCATATAATTGGTTTATAATGAAAGTTGGTGGCAAGGCAAGGGGACCTATGTAGAAATAATCCCATAAATTTGATGAAATTGGATACATTTCTTTCTTTTTTTGGTATAATTTACTTGGAGTACAATTACCCCTCACAGTATACAGTTTTTTGAGTTTTGGCAAATGTATACAATAGTGTAACCCCCATCACAATCAAGATATAGAAGAGTTCCATCAAACAAAAAAGATTCCCTTGGACCTCTTTGTAGTCAACCTCTCTAACCAACCCTTGGTGGCCAACGATTTGTTTTCTATCCTTACAGTTTTGTCTTTCCAAGAACGCCATGTGAGTTGAATCATACAGTAGGTGGCCCTTTGAGTCTGGCTTCTTCCTCTTAGAATAACGCATCTGAGCATAATTCAAATGTACGTATCAGTTCCATTCCTTTTTCTTGCCTCATGGTATTTCATTGTATAGATATACCACAGTTTGTTTCATCATCTACAGTTGAAGGGCAATATATTTCTTTTTAATATAACACATATAACTAATATTGTACCTTCAACCAGCCCAAACAAGAATTCTAAGTTTTAGAGATTTATTTATTAATTGTCAAAAATAGTTGGAGACAGGAAAAAGAGAAAATCCAAGTAGAGCATAAATTAATTTTAGAAATATGGATGTCATTACCCAGTAGATTCATTTTCAGAGCAGTCAGAGAAAGAGAACGGCTGAAGGTCTCCAGGTCTGTGTCCCAGGGCAGCCTCACTGATGAGTGACCAGAGAGGAAGGAGGGCCCTTGCCTGCACTTCCCCAGAAGATTCTCTAGAGCCACCTCCCCTGTTTGAGGACCCCACAGAGCCAAAGCGCCATTGGGCTGATCAAAGGTTGATATTGTTTCTAGATCCTGCCAGTGTCTTGTCTTCAGTCCTTCTCCACGCTCATTGTAATCTGGTGATATCCTTCCTACCACAGTGTCCTTTGATGGCACACAAAGTGATTTTCTATATTTCTAGGTACTTATTTGAAAAGTGAAGTTGCTATTCTTTCTGCCTCACATTCTCAGGGGCCAAATTGGTGACTCTGGGTTAAATATCATTGTTAGGTCAGTAATTAGTCAGGATAAAATGGAGGAAAGAAAGTCGGAGAAGATAGGGGGACAGGGAAGACAGAGGTGACAAGTAGAGGTGTCAGTCTATTCATCTAACTCTAAGGGGAACCCCTCTCTGCCTCATGCCCACTCCCACCCACAGGTCCTGGTGTTCACGTGGGTGGTGGGAATTAGAAGAATCTGATCTAAGATATAGGCAAAGGTGTAAAAAGGTAATTTAAAAACATCTACTTTTTAGTTCTAGGGTGCTTCTAGACAAAGAAATTCAAGTAAGTGCCTGGTGGTTTTTAAATTTTCTGCTACTTGGAACTAATACCTTGGATTTATAGAGAAACTATCTACTGAGCAATCATGCTCTGGGAGGCCAGAGCTGGGGAAACATTGGGTATCATGATAATAAGACTTTTTAAGGGTTAGAAATGTAAAAGCAGCAAGGTGTTTAAAAAATGGCAGGAACAGACTTCCGGGAAAGATGGCTCAGGTGCATTATTCTAAGCTCACCTTGTCCCATTGTACTAGATAATACCCACATCTGTGTAAATAGTCCAAAATATGACCCAAAGACTGACAGAACAGACTCTCTATAGCTAAATGCAGAGAAGAGGCCACATTGAAGAAGGTAGGAAGGCTGGAGATCAGTTGGGAGCTAAACGTACTGTCCAAGAGAGGGACGGAGGCCACGAGCATGGAGAGGGGAGCAAAACTGACCTTCACACCAGGCACCCCGGCACAGGGAACCTGCACAGGGCAGAAATAACATTCGGCTGTGAAACCAGAGGGGCCTGGTTCTTACAATCAGCGGGGCTTAACACCTGGAACTTCAGAAATCAGCAGGCTGGGTTCCAGGAAAGCCAGGAGGGCAAGATGAAACTGAGTCCCTGCCCTAAAGAGGACATTGCAACAAAGAGACCCGTTGAGGTACAGCATAGAAGCAGCAGTTTGAGAGATGCCTGGGGCGTACGGGAGGGAGGTCTGCTTACTGATCTCCGAGTGTGCGGGGCAGCAGGGATATTTGGGAGACCTCCCCAAGAACAAAAACCTGGTGAGGGTCATCTCCCCCCCGCCCCGCCCCCCGTCTCCCAGCTTAGATGCATGGACACCTGCAGGAACCAGCACAGCAGGAATATTCTCCACCTTGCTTTCACATAGTGCACCCCTCTCCTTGCTCTGTGAATCCACCCACTCCAGCCCTGTGGCATGAGTCTCTAAAGTGGCTCCAGGTCCCTTCACAGAGCAGACCTGCAAACCTCTGCTAACACCACATGCCCTGCCCCCATATACCTGCACCCTCCGATCTGTCCTTGGCTGGAGCCCATTTGAAGGGGTGCTACAAGCCTGGTAGTGTGCGAGGAGCCCCAGTAGGGGTCAGCACCACTCCCAAGTGACTCCTGCCCCAAGGAGAGGGGAAGATAACCACATAGGCCAGTTTGACTGTGGCCCCAGTAGGGGGCTGGGGGTGGACATCTGTTCTGACCGCTGGCCCTGCCCACCAGTGAAAGCTTCTCAGGAGAGAACAAAGCATCCTGCAGGCCAGTGCTACTGCATCTCTGCCGAACATCTGCTCCGATTCGACTCAAGGCCAAGTGAGACCCAGACTGGCCCACTAACAACACAGGGACCAAACCCTGCTCACAACCGGGCAAAGAGAGCCATTGCAGATGACTGGACTGAGGACAACTGTGGCTCAACCACAGCAATAGGTGCACACAACACACAGAGCAGACACTCCCGAAGTGCCAGGCTCTGGTGAACGGGGACCTTGCACTCCAAGGCACTCCAGGTCCTCTTCTCCATAAGGCCACTACCTTTAAAAGCAGGAGATGTGGCTGACTTTCCTAACACACAGAAACAGACACAGAGAGCAGGTAAAAATGAGAAGACAGAGCAATATGTTCCATATATAAGAACAGGACAAAATCATAGCAAGAGAGCTAAATGACATGGAGAAATATGCCCAACAGAGAATTTAAAGCAGTAGTCATAAAGATACTCACTGAACTTGAGAAGAGTGGAGGAGCTCTGTGAGACCTTCAAAAAAAGAGATAGAAAACATGAAAAAGAACCAATCAGAGATGAAGAACTCAATAACTAAAATTAGAAATACACTAGATGGAATAAATAGTAGACTAAAGGAAGCAGAATGGATCCATGACCTGGAGGATGGAGTAATAGAAAGTAGTCAAGCTGAATAGGAGAGAAAAAAATAAAAATGCAAAATAAATAAAAAAGGAAAACAGACTCAGGGAACTCAGCAACACCATCAAACATAATAACTTTCACATCATAGGGATCCCAGAAGGAGAAGAGAGAGAACAGGAAGCAGAAAATTTATTTGAAGAAATAATACTTGAAAACTTCCATAATCTGGGGAAGGAAACAGAAATCTGGATCCAGGAGACACAGAGAACCCCCACAAAATCAACCCAAGGAGGTCCACACCAAGACACATAGTAATTAAAATGGTAAAAATAGTGATAAAGAGAATTTAAAAAGCAGCAAGAGGAAAGAAAATAGTTACGTACAAGGGAAATCCCATAAGGCCATCAGCTGATTTTTCAGCAGAAACTTTGTAGGCCGGAAGGAGTAGCATGCTATAGTCAAATGCTGAAAGGAAAAAATCTGCAGCCAGGGATACTCTATCCAGCAAGGTTCTCATTCAGAATAGGAGAGCTAAAGAGTTTCCCAGACAAACAGAAGTTAAAGGAATTCATCACCACTAAGCCAGCCTTACAAGAAATGTTAAAGGGGACTCTTTGAGTGGAAAGACCATAAGCAGGAGTAAGAAAAGTAGGACACACAAAAGCAGTAAAATTAAATGTATCTTTAAAAATCAGTGAAATAATTCACAAAATAAAAGGATGTAAAGTATGACACCATATCCCTAAAATGTGGGGGAGGGAGGAGTAAAGAATGGGTTCAAACTTAAGTGACCATCAACTGAATACAGAAGATGTTATATATAAACCTAATGGTAACCACAAATCAAAAACCAGTAATAGATATGCAAAAAATGAAGAGAAAGGGGAATCCAAGTATATCACTAAAGAAAGCCAGCACCCATAAGAGAAGTAAGAGAAGAACTACAAAAACAACCATAAAACAAGTAACAAAATGGCAACAAGTACATACCTATCAATAATTACTTTGAATGTAAATGGACTAAATGCTCCAATCAAAAGACATAGGATGATGGAATGGATAAAAAAGCAAGACCCATCTGTATGCTGCCTACAAGAGACTCATTTCAGACCTAGAGAGACACCTGAAGATGGAAAGTGAGAGGATGGAGAAGCATTTATCATGCACATGGAAGTGAAAAGAAAGCAGGGTAGCAATACTTCTATGGGACAAACTAGACTTTAAAACAAAGACTGTGACAGGACACAAAGAAGGTCACTACATAATCCTAAAGGGAACAATCCAACAAGAAGATATAGCAATTGTAAATATTTATGCACCCAACATGGGAGCGCCCAAATACAGAAAGCAGCTAATAACAAGCATAAAGGAAGTAATAAATAGTAATACAATAACAGTAGGGGACTTTAACACCCCATTTACATCAATGGATAGATCATCCAAACAGAAAATCAACAAGGAAACTGGGGCTCTGAATGAAACATTGGACCAGATGGATCCGACAGATACATTCAGAGCATTCCATCCTAAAACATTGGAATACATATTCTTTTCAAGTGTATGTGGAACATTCTCCAGGACAGATCACATGTCAGGCCACAAAACAAAAAGATTTAAGTCATAATACCATGCACCCTTTCCAACCACAATGCTATGAAACTAGAAATCAACCACAAGAAAAAATCTGGAAAGACCACAAACACATGGAGGTTAAATAACATGCTACTAAACAATGAATGGGTCAATTAAGAAATCAAAGAGGAAATCAGAAAATACTTGGAGACAAATGAATATGAAAACACAACAGTCCAAAATCTTTGGGATGTAGCAAAACTGTTTTAAGAGGGAAGTTTATAGCAATGCAGGCCTACCTCAGGAAGCAAGAAAAATCTCAATTAAGCAACCTAAACTTTCACCTAAAGGACCTAGAAAAAGAAGAACAACAAACAAAACCCCAAACCAGTAGAAAAAAATGAAATAACAAAGATTAGAGCAGAAATAAATGCTATAGAAAGTAAAAGAAAACAGTAGAACAGATCAATGAAACCAGGAGCTGGTTCTTTGAAAAGATCAACAAAATTGATAAGCCTCCAGCCAGACTCATCAAAATAAGAGAGAGGTGTCAAAATCAGAAATGCAAGAAACCAACACCACAGAAAAAAAGCGATTATAAGAGAATATTATGGAAAATTATATGCCAACAAATTGGACCACCTAAAAGAAAAGAATAAGTTCCTAGAAATATATAACTTCCCAAAACTGAATCAGGAAGAAATAGAAAATTTCAACAGATCAGTTACCAGCAATGAAATTGAGTGAGTAATCAAAAAACTCCCAACAAATAAAAGTCCAGGACCAGATAGCTTCACAGGTGAATTCCACCAAACATTTAAAGAAGAGTTGATACCCTTTTCACCCAATTTCAAAAAAATAGAAGTGGAAGGAGACTTCTAAATTAATTCCATGAGGCCAGAATTACCCCAATACCAAAACCAGAAAAAAGATACTACAAAAAAGAATTACAGGTCAATATCTTTGATGGACATAGATACAAAAATCTTCAACAAAATACTAGGAAATTGAATCCAACAATGCATTAAAATAATCATTCACCACAATCAAATGAGATTTATTCCTGGGATGCAAGAGTAGTTCAACATTCGCAAGTCAGTCAATGTGATACATTGCATCAACAAGAGAAAGGATAAAAATCATATGATCATTTCAATAGATGTAGAAAAAGCATTTGACAAAGTACAATATCTATTGCTGATAAAAACCCTCAACAAAGTAGGTTTAAAGGGAAAACACCTCAACCTAATAAAGGCCATATATGAAAAACCCACAGCCAGCATCATACTCAATGGTGAAAAACAGAGCCTTTCTTTCCCCTAAGGTCAGAAACAAGACAAGGATGTCCACTCTCACCACTTTCATTCAATGCAGTACTAGAAGTCCTTGCCCCAACTTTCAGACAAGAGAAAGGAATCCAAATTGGTAAGGAAGAAGGGAAGCCCTTGCTATTTGCAGTTGACATAATACTATATATTGAAAACCCTGAGGACTCCACCAAGAAACTTCGTGAACAAAAGAAACCGAAAAAAATGTCATGAGATTCAAAGTTATAGAGCTTGTTGGTTTCTCTGAGTCACACATGAGTCATTTTTGAAAGCACTGTGTTCAGAAAGACAGTTTTATAAACGAGTGCTATTTACAGGTAAAACTAAAGGTGAAAAGTCACTCAACGCTACATAAGAGGCTGTGTGATTAGTCAGAGCTATTGTGTGCAGAAGAGGGGAACTGCTTCCCTTGGTTGTATTTGGCTGTTCCTGAGGATTTTATTAGATATTTATAATGGTGTGCATTTGGCCAGAGGCATGGAGGAGAGCGGAGGTTCATTATGTGGGGGTCTCACTAATTCAGATTTATGATAATGCACATTAAGTAGTCTAAAGAGTACCTTTGCCTAGCAGACGAAAAATGAAGGGCGAAAGAGCAGATGGAAGAGATTCACCTCCTAAAGCACTCTGGAAGCTCAGGATGTAAGCAGTGGGGACACTAACTGTAAGTCCTTGTTTCTCCTTAAAAATAAGGAGCCTGAGAATTTCTACAAGTCAATATTTGGTATTCTATTTCCAGTTGCTGTGTGTTTTTATTTTCTCTTTCTGTACATTTTTCAAAAGTGAAAAATAATTCATGTATACTCTGAAAGAAATTAGGTGTATGAATCTAGAGCGTTAATGCTCCTTGTGATTTCTTTGAACTTGTGACCGTTCATGGTGTATAATGGAGATCACGGCGGTCTTAAATGCAAGACCTTGATCATTTTAAAGAGAGTAAATCGGGGGGAATCACGAGGTATAGCGCAGGAATTCCCCCCGAAAGGAAGCTGGCAGGAGAGGAGAGGCTGAAGACCAGGGGGATAGGTCGCGCGTGTTCTATGCCAGTGGAGGCCAAGGGCAAGAAGAGGCGGTCCGTCTGTCTGTCCTGGCTCCTGAGCCCCCTGCCATTCGCTGGCTGCTGGGGCGTGGTCTGCTGGCTGACATCCAGGGCCCCCCAGTCCCGACACCGCGACGGCCGAAAGGAACCACTCAGGCACATGCCACTTCCTGGATTCCCCCAGCTTCCTAGAAGCAAGTGTTCTATTTTTCAAACAGTAAAACAAACAAGAGTAAGCCCATTAAGAACTTCATGATAAATTCTATATATTTTTATAATAAATTATATTTTTAAAATGACAACTAAAATTGTAAAGGTATGCTCTTGGGCACTAGACTAAGAACAGAGACGTGTGTATGGTTCTGCAGGTGGACGAAATATTTTCCCACGCTCGGTCTCGCCGAACGCTCCAGGCTCTAGCGAGGGGTGATTCCGCCCGGCCCGTCGGCAGATGAACCTGGAGGGGCTGAAGGACACACGAGCACAGTGCTCACTGGTGGCCGAGCCTGCTGCAGCTCGGGGAGGGCAGGAGTTCCATGGTGACGCATGCACCTCTCCCCAGGGTCAGAGAGGAAAGTGGAGAGCGTGACCTCCACGGGAGGGGCTGGTCTCCAGGTGCCAATCTAAGGGAAGGCGCGTGGAGGAGGTCCCCAGTTTCGGGGTGACCACGTACACACGATGACCTAGGAGCAGGTGGAGTTGGGGGGTCCTGGTGGGTATGGAGAGAGGCATCTTCTGGGGAACCCAGCAGCAGCCCTGAACCGAGCTTGGGAGTCTGTGCTGGGGAGGAGAGGGCCCCCGGGGTGGGGGGGCGTCACCACATCCTGCAGCGACTCGAGTCACTCTCGCTCTACCCTCTTCCGCCGTTCAGCTGAGCCTCTGCGCGGTTGTGGGGAAACAGGGTCAGAAGCCACCACCAGGATGGGAACCGGCTGAACAGGGAGGGAGAGGCGAGTCTTGCGGGTCAAGGGCTCCCGAGCAGGGCTGGAACTCCGGAGGCCACAACCCTGGTGTCAGAGGGCAGGCTGAGCCTGCCTGATCTCCCCTGGTTCTGCCCGAGATGCAGGGCACCTGTCTGCCCCAAGCCGGTTGGTTGCTCCAGACAAGTGCCAGCTCTGAGCCCAAGCTGGTTGGGTGGCCAGTTTCTCAGTGGTCCTCACCACCCTTGTCTGGCATAGAAAAGAAACTGGGCACTCAGGGTAGATATTCCACAAAGATTTTAACACTTTGTTAGTGTTTTCCTTATGTGTATTTCTCAGCTTCCTGAACATTGAGCATAGCTCCGGAGACACGGCGCCCAGTAGATACCACGCACCCCCTTTACTGGGGCAGACATTGCCAGCCCTGGAGACCACCTTTGGGAGACCCCCAGAGCTGTCTGCATTTCAGTGGGACCCAAACTTTGAGATTTGGGGGCAGAGTAAGATGAATTTTCTAAATGGACTTCTCAGGGGGCTGGAAAAATGGCTAGATTAGGAGTTGGTTGATTTGAGCCGGAGTCCTGGCAAGTGAAAGTTTTAGCAGTAAGAACGAGCGGGGATTGTAAGGAAATGATTTTGAATCTGGGCTGTATTCTGTCACTTAGTAACTATGAGGCCCTTAGCAAGCCCTTCAATCTGTCCGAGCCTCCAAGTCCTCCCCTGCAAAACGGATTCAAAGACCAACCTCATGGGGTTGGACGGAGCATTCAGTGAAAGAATGACTCAGCACCTAGCATGATGCCTGGTGGGAGTCCTGTCCCAGGGGAAACGGTAGGTACTCCCCGTTGCTCCTTTATTTCGGAACCTTCGTTCCCACACAAGTGAAAGCAGATAATACAGATCTTTCTACCTTACAGAGTAGCTGTGAATTTCCAATGAGAGAATATAGGGGAAATCAGCTCAAGCCACAAAAGCGTAAGGTTGGAATCATGTTTATCAAGTTGACACGTTGGGACCCGGCGTCTGGGCCACACTGGCGTCAGGAAGCAATGGAGGGGAGTGGGTTTGGTTTGATGTGGGAAGAGGTAAGGCGAGGCCCTGAAAACCGGGTTGTATCTGGGACTGGAGAGCACTGGGACTGGGATGACTGGGGCAGCGGAGTTCTGGAAGGGATACCCCTACCGTGTGATGAAAGACAGGGTGCACAAGACGCTACGGCCAAACTTCTGGCCTGGGCAAGAAAGGATGTTTGTGTATTGAACACCAAGACGGTAAGTGGTCCAATTGACATCTCACAGATGATCAAAGACCTGGAAGCAAGTCCCACAGCCTTGGAGAGGCCGCTCACCGTCCCCCACATCACAGATGACGCAGAAATGGAGATTGCATTGGGGGACGGTGAACAAAAGAGTATGTCATCTCATCTTGAGGATTAGGTGTCTCAGTTTAAAACCCAAACAGCTTCATTTTAACTGTGAAGTTAAATTCAACTTCAACTTCATTTAACTTCTATTTGGAAGGAAATCAAGTTTTTGTCCTTTGGGGGAATTATAACAATGTCTGGGCTACTCATTTAAAAGCTGGATTAAAAGCTGAAAGCTAATGTACGTGATCTCCTTAAGAAATCAAGACATCCTTTCACTCTTTTCCTTCTGGGTGCAGGATGTTCTCACTCTTGATGCAAAACACAACATTTTAATTCGAGTTAGGGAGAAAAAATGGAGAGATAACGGGGCAGCCAGAAAGCTCCTCAACTCCAGCAGGACTCCTGGATCCTCCGAGACGGTATCTTAGCTTATGGGGGCCAATACAGCTGTGTGCTGATTCTGGGTCTCCCTCTGGTGAGAGCGATCCCCGTCTAGGATAGAGCTTCTACAACCACATACAGGAGGGTGGACGACTGGTCTGACACATTCTGAACTGTAATCATTTTCCACCGATTGAGCACCCTGAGTAGGTCCCACCGATACTGCCAGAGTAGAGATGAGGCACAGGGGGACTCCAGAGAGGTTCATTGTCCTTGATTTGCCTACAGCTTCCCCTGAGAGCGGAACAGATACACGAAGACCATGGAGACCTGGGGGGTTGTCCACTCTGATTGCTGTCTACCCAGGGTTTTTGACTAGAGATCTTATCACCTGCAAATAATCACACCTTATAAAGATACACCCAGTAATGGGACACTATCTGTAATGAAGAACAAACATTCATGCCACAACATGGATGAACCTCAAATGTATTCAGCTAAGTGAGAGAAACCAGACTCAAAAGGATCCAGACTATAGGTGTCCATCTATAAGATATTCTGGAAAAGGCAAATCTAGAAGATCATTGGTTGACAAAGTCTAAGGAGAGGGGTGGATGGCAAATAGGGCAGGAGGGAATGTTTGGGGTGTGGAACGTCTAGATCTTGATCTTTGAGGTAGGTGGTTAGAAAGTATTCATCGCCGCAGAGGTTTGTCAACACGATAGGACTGTGTGCTAAAAAGTGAAAGTACTCTTTATAAAAAATACTCTCTGTAAATCATACCTCAATAAACTTGACTAAAAAAAATTTTTTAAGAACCATTAACAAAGATTAAATGACAGATATGTTGAAGTGTTTAGAGCGAGGTATCAAGCATTAAAAAATAAGATTTGTTGATGGTTCGATAGAGGAATGGAGGTACGGATAGATAGGAGACAGCAGAGTAAAACATCAGGGATAGAATCTAGGTGGTAGGAGCATAGGTGTTCCCACTATAATTCCTGCAGCTTTTCTGTATGTGAAAATTGTTACTAATGAAATCTTGGAACACATTTAAAGAACAGAGCTCACACATTTCCTTCGTCATTGGCACCGTTTAGAGGGGTGCTTGCAAGCCCACAAAATTCCTCTCATGTCATGCCCTCTGATGGGCTCAAAAGAGCATCCTTTCTGTCCCTTTGAAGCCATCCAGACAGAACTAAAGCTTCCTCTTGGTCCAGAGGGGAAATCTCTTGACGTTCTTTGCAGCCTCATTTACATGTATTTGCTCTTTTCCCTTTAACCCAGCATTAGCAAACAAATTGTCTGTCACGGACTTGAAAATGGAAGGATTGGATTAATTTGGCTCTTTTGGTAGCAAACCCTCAGGGAACAAAACTTTGGGCGGCAGCATTCAGAGCCGGCAAATATCCCGGGCTGTTTTCTCGATCTTGCCTGGCTATTCTGTGTGCAAGCTCTGGCTCTGGATGCCTCTCTCCATTCTGTGACGGGGACAAGTGCCAAGCCACCCATTCCCAAGCACGAGAACACCTCTGACCTTGGAAACCAGGCACCAAGGGACCAGCCTGCAAGGGGATAGGGAATGGTCTTGTTTCCAAGCTGGCATTCATTTTGGTGGGGGGGGGGGGGCACAAAGATTCGCCCTTTGTAGGGGAATAGTTCCACCCTACATTACCATCTGGGGACTCAAAGGCAGCACCCCATGGGTGCAGAAGTCAGAGACTCCAGGCAAGGTGAATAATTAATCAGATGCTTCAGTCCTCATCCAGTGCAATCCATTTTTACAATTATAATCTGTGTGTGTGTATATTTCAGTGAATCAGATTAGGTATACTTAAACTGCCCAAACTCTGCAAGCTTTCATTTCCATTTGGCTGTATGGACCCAATATAAAGATATTTATGGCTTTTAGATATAGGAAGGTATTCAAGTTATGTTGCTAAATGAAACAAGCAAGTTGCAGAGCAGATCTGACAAAAACAATACATTGAGTTTATTTTAGTGAAAGAAATGTGAGCACTCAGCTGTAGGGTGGTGGGCTGGGGATTCTAGATGACTTCCCCTCTCTGTCTTGTGTGTTTGTGTGTGCTTGATTCTTAGATCATGGAGACAGTGGCTTTGTATTAGATCAAAACAAAATGAACAGGTTTGTTTTTTAGTGTTCCTGCCCAAGCTCATGGTCTTCCCAGTCTTGACAGTGAAGTGCCACTGTGTGTGTGTGTGTGTGTGTGCGTGCACGCGTGCGTGTGCATCTACACACACATTCACATGCAGTTAAACAAGTTCTAATCTTGCTATTTCGGAGGAAAACCTGGTGTGCACGTAATAGGTTATATTTGGCGAACATATTTCGAGATGGTTTCCGTTCCCTTAGGATCCTCCTTCCCCCACCCCCAACTTAATAGACTAGCTTAACGCTACGGAGAAAATGTGCTATTTTGCTAATTTTCTGCTTCTAACCAGAGACCATGTTGTTATTCTAGTGATTAACTTTGGGGCTCTTTATATCCGTCTACAAACCACCAACCTGAGAATAAAAGGCTTCAGGATCTGTCACCAAGCCCTGAGTTCTCTAATCCCTCTGCTGTTTTCATTCCTTTTTATTTTTGTTCGTTGTAGTTGTCTGTGTTTCTTCTTCCTCTCCTTCCCTTTGCCCTCCACACCCTCTCTTTTGTCCACCCTTGGCTGGAGACAGCTAAAATATCTGTTCAGATCAATGGACATACAAAGAGAGCACTTTCTCAACCAACAGAACCCCCTTGAATTATTCACAGTATCTCCCTGTCTCGGGTTTCCCATCCCTTTTCTTCCCTTATAGTAGGAGCTGGAATGGGGCCCTGGGTAATGGCACTCCTGGACTCAATCATGAAGGCAGGAAGAAGAAGGGTAAGTCTTCTAAAGAAGCAATTGTTCTTCTGGATCATGAGGAAACAGGGAATGCCACGTGTGAAGGTATATAAATAATCCTTACATCAGTATGAATGCTGGGGCCTCTAAACAAAATACAGCCGAATTCTCCCAAATTGGCAGAACTGTGGGGTAAACAAGACGTGGGGAGAAGCTCACACCCGGGGGGTGGGGGGGGTTGCTGCCCGCTGTCGGGCGGAGGCTGTTAATGGACAATTTTAGCAGGTGGATAAACTAGAGCCCAGGAGAATATGTAACTTGGGGATGACAGGGAATGTCCTAAAAGGCTTCCTTCTTCATTTTTTTATGCTCGGGGTGACCTCCTCATTGACCTCCTTCCGAATTTTTAAGCCTATGGCTTTACAGGAGCCAGAAGCCACTAGAGGAATTCTCCCCGCACCGGGAGGTCGGGGCGGGGGGACGGGGCCGAGAAGGCCAGCCCGGAGCAGCCGCTGTGCCCCGAGGAGTGGACAGCCGCGAGCAAAGCTGATGGAGCCAGAACGACAGCCGGGGACCGGCGGCCGCACGCCCTCTGCTCCGGTCTGGCCGTCTGGGCGCTGGGCGCTGGAAGGCCGTATCCGCAGCCCCACGCCTTGCCCCAGCCGGGGCACCGATCCCAGGGCGGGGAGCCCCGGGGAGAAGCGGAGAGGGGTCCGGCCCACAGCCTGTCGGGGGAGCCTTGCCAGGTAAGAGGAAAGCGGGAGCAGCAAGCGCTAGGCAGCGGGCGGCCCTGCGAGCTGGTGCCGGTGCTCGGGCGCAGGGTCACCTGCACAGGCCCTGGGGACCGAAGCGCCCCGCGCTCTCCCCCTTCCTTGGGCCTCTCTGGCTCCCTGGGACCCGCCCAGCATCAGCTCTTGGCTTCAGCTTCTTCTGGAGACCACCAATAGTGTAGAAGAGACCACAAGAACCTTCTAGAAGCAGAGCGCCCCGCGGGGTCGGGAAGGACGGCTGGCTTCTTCTGTCCTTGTGCAGGACGGTCAGTGGAGGACGGGCGCCGACAACCACGGCCCGGGGACAGGTCCGCAGAGCTCAGCCCGCCGCCTGCAGACCCTGCTCCGGCCCGTCGCGGTTAAGGATCCCCCCACGCGGAGCCAGGGGAACAGTGGGGGCAGCCGAACGAGACAACCAAGTCCCAGTGCCCCTGGGAAGGAAGTCGCCAGTATGTGAGACAGTAGCATGCCCTAAGCTCAGCCGTGGAGCAGCTCTGTCACCGTGGTCTTTTCAGACACACAGAACTCGCTTCCATTCCGTTCCCTGGGGCCCACAGAGGATGTTCTCCTGCGGCCTTGTCCATCGAATCTCCACCCAGACACGGAGCGAAACCCTTCAAGGAGGGCAAACCAATAAGTCCCACTAAGTTGTCTGGATGGATCTACTTGTACTGAAAATGGCGGCCTGGGGATCCACTCTTGGCAAACACACCATGTTTTCCAGAAGAAAGGAGTTCTGGCACCCCCGGGGCTACAGTGGTCTTCCCTGGCTTGGCTGGCCCCTCCTGCGTGGGGTGGTGCGCTCGGCCAGACCCGGGGGTGGGTGAGGTCGAGGCTGAGGAAGAGGAGCTCCCTTCTCCAGCACGGCCTTCCCCCCCAGCCCAAAAGCATGGCGGGGGCACTGGTGGTCCCTCTGTACTATCCCACATGTCACCATCACCATTTCAGTTCTCTCGGATGCCAACAGCCATCATGCCAAGGACCAGGCACGCGCAAGGAGCTGACACAATGAGGTCTTAATCCCCCAGTAGCACCAGGAGGCTGGTACCCTTATGATAGCCCTTTTATGGTGAAGGAAGTGGACATCCAGGGAGGTCGAGTGACTTGCCCACAGGCCCGCAGCTAAGAGGTTGTAAGAAGCCCAATCTCCCACTTATCAAAGCGGATACACCTGCCAGGCTTCCTTTCCCTAATGTCCCCTAATGTCTGCAGAGTAAAGGAAAGAAGGGTTCGAAGCAGCTCCCCCTCACCGCCCGGACACTGCTCTCATCATTCAGAGAGTCCAGGTGGCCCCTGTGCTATTGCTCATACCCCTCTTTACCTGGGGGTGTCAGGTAAGCAGCCGGATAAGGTTTCCAGGGCATTGGATGAGCCCCTCCTCAGTCTGCCCCCATCACGTGTTTGGCTCTTTCTCTGGTGGCCCCTTTAAAAAGGCAAAGATCCCTGAGAAGGGTAACACATTCTAGCTCTCATCCCTTGGCTCCATTATGTTCCATCCCACACTACTATGGATTCTAAATAACATCAATATCTCATTACAGACACCCGGAGTGAAAAGAAAAAGAAAGGGGCACTAAGGGAAAATGGACTTTGGGAGTTGTTGCTTTAACAGGGATATAATTTTGATTGAACTTAAACCTTTCCAGAGTACGCTAGGTGCCAGGCATCTTGCCAAGAGTTAGAGGTATACAGAGCACGCTCAGAACTGGTTTCTACTTGAGGAGATTTGAATATGGACTGTGTGTTGAATAATATTAGGGGACCACTGATTTTATTAGGCAGTTATATAGAAAAAGGACCTTACTTTTTAGAGATGCTCTTACTAAAATATTTAGAGTAGAGATGTCATAATGTCTGCAATTTATTTTAAAATACTTGGGCAGGAAGAAGATGAAACAAATATGGCAAAATGCTAGCAGTTGTTAAATTTAGGTGATAGGTATATGGGATCCATTGTGTAATTTTCTCTACTTTTCTGTATATTTGAAAATTTTCATAATAAAAAGTAAAAAGAAAAAGATTTCCAGCAGCTCAAAATCCAGGTTCTATTGCAAGGATGACAGGTTTTGTGATAAGCGGAATCCAAAAATGGCCCCTTGATTCTTGACCCTGGTATATATATGTTCATGTAATTCCCTTACCTAGAGTGTGGGAAAGATTTGTGGATATGATGAGATTTTACTTCCATGGTTAGGTATGTCATATGGGCAAAGATTAAGGATTTTGCAGATGTAATTTAGATCCCTGATTAGGGGCACCTGGGTGGCTCAGTCGTTAAGCGCCTGCCTTCAGCTCAGGTCATGATCCCAGGGTCCTGGGATCGAGCCCCGCATTGGGCTCCCTGCTCCGCAGGAAGCCTGCTTCTCCCTCTCCCACTCCCCCTGCTTGTGTTCCCTCTCTCGCTGTCTCTGTCAAATAAATAAATAAAATCTAAAAAAAAAAAAAAATCCCTGATCAGTTGATTTTGAAAGAATCAAAAGATTATCCTGGGTGGGCCTGGCCTAATCAGGAGAGCTCTTTAAAGGAGAGATTACAGGCAGCACTAGACACTCTCCGCCGGGTTGGCCTTCAGAAAGCAGAACTGCCATGTTGTAGAGAGGGCCACGTGACAGGGAACAGCGGGGAGCCTTCAGTTGCTGAGGGCCTCGGTCCTACAACCACAAGGAACTAAATTCTGCCAACAACCCTTGAGTTTGGAGGGAGACCGTGAGCCCCAGAGGAGACAGCGGCTCTGGCTGACGCGTTGACCACAGCATTGACAGACCCCTCACTAATTCATGCCCAGTCTCCGGACCGGTGGAAACTGCAAGGTAATAAATGCGTGTTGTTTTAAGACGATAAACTTGTGGTGATTTGTTACAAAGCAATGGAATACAAAGGCAGGTTTTGGCTGTTGAGGCAAATCTGACTGATTACAAACAGCAGAGCTGGCTCAGAAAGGATTCCAAGGCTGGGAGGGCGCAACTGAGCTGTGGTTGATTGGCAATGTCTGCCCGGGCACAGAAGTGGTGGCACGTGGCCCTTTTATTGCCATTCACCGGTCCCTTTGTGGGTTGGGGGGAGAAGGGTTATTAACTTATTTTTCTCATTGACAGAAAAATCCCAAGGGTTATTCTTGGGTCTCTGAGTCCGAGGGGACGCTGACCTGTGAGAAAAGCCTCAGAAAAAGCGGACGGAAAAAGTTATCAAAGACAGAGTTTAGCAATTGCAGAACAATGCCGAGGGCTAGCCTGGTGTTTGCAGTGAGACACTTCTCCATCGTTCTCTCTCTCTCTCTTCGGTGTCTTCACCCTGTTTCCCTTTCTATGGCCTCTAATTCAAATATGCACAGGTGTTCCATGAGTTGGAAAAATCAACCCGAAACAAAGCCACTTGATGCCCTGCTATTTCTGACTCATGCTGCCTCGAACCCGGCGGGGCTCTTGACCACCCTGGAGGAGAGTCAGAATCCCCTCCTTCCTCAGACGCTTATGCCAACGAGGTCGGGACTGGCCTGCTTCATGTCAAACTTGGAGGAAGCATTTATCAACACATCACTGTTTCATAGTAAAACCGTGCAGGAACCTTCCCCCGAGGCCCAGATGTTAGTCTCATCACTCAAGTAAAATTGCAATAACGAAACAGGTCTTTGCCCCAAATTCTTGTTTGTGGAGGGTCGGCCGCCTCCCCATCGCTGTGCGACAGCACAAACCAACCCATCCTTTCTCAGTGACACGTCCCATGGCAGAGGGGTTGTCCGAAACCCCCGGGACCACAGCCCTTTTCCCGGGGAGGCAGAAACTGAAATCTGAACTCAAGTAGGCTCAGGTGAAAGAAGCAGATGAGTAAGAAGGTAAAGGCTCTCCGAAAATTGCTCACAGCTCTTTAATTGTATTAAAGATTTTTGCTGGGTGCAATTGCTCATCCGTGGGGTGCCACTTGAAACCCACCAGCCCAGCTTAGCCTCCTAAGCTAGTAGACCACCACTGTGTTTGTTATGTTCCTAAACCGCTCATTCCTCTTAATCTAATTGTCTGCACCGGGGGCCAACACGTAAGTCTCGTCAACGTATAACTAGACTTACATAACACCCCGTGATGGGCCTTTAGTGAGAGCAACACCCAGCCCTGAAACCAGGGCTCCATGGCCCACAGTAGTCCCATCCTGCATCCGAGCATCCTATCGGCTATTTAGCATTTAAAGAGTTCACAGCCAGGGTTTAGCCTTGAGAGCTCTTAGAAATTAGCATGTTTTTGCTTTTCTGGAAAATTCAGGAAACCTGGCAACTTGGACCTCCATTCCTCATGAAAGCAATCTGATGACATTAAACAGTGGGTGCCTTTCTGCGGGAGGACATGTGCTCCCCCCTTTTACCACAGTCCCCACCGCTCCCTGTTGCCTCCTCAGGCTGAGGCCACATGTCAGTTGTAGTTTGTCATCATGGCTTCACTGTTGCTTTTCTGAGGACAAAGAAGAAAAGGGGCCATTCCTCACCGCTATGAAAACCGCCCTGTGCTTCTCAAACTAGCCCGGCTGAGTGTGTGAATTTGCTGACATCTGACGTAAATTACCCTTTCCGGCAACAGACACACACCAATATGTTACTTATTGGTGGGTAATGGTCTGGGCATACATTTGGAATGCTTTTTCCTTCTCAAATTACTTCAACACCGAAATCTCCCTTTTGGTTAGCGTTCCTGTCAACTCAAGGGGAACCTCAGCGTGAGTCTGATCATTTAAGAAACAGACGACTGGTCCTTTAAAGGAAATGTGCCTCCCTCGCGTTTCACCCGCTCTGACTATATGGTTGTTCCATTCAGACGCGGCATGTTCTTCCCCCCCCCCCCCCCCAATAAATGAAAGTCCCAGTTCCCACAACGCCTTGACTGGTATAAATATTTATCTGTATTTTCCATCTAGACGAAGAAAGAGGCCCTCTCTTCTTGCTACTTGAAACAAAGTGTATTTCGTTACCCCTAATTAGGATCGAGCTGCAGGAAGCAAACGGGAAGAGAGAGGAGAACGGAGGCCTTCAGGAGAGGGTGCCCAGGACGGCGGAGAAGGGGGCAGGTAGGGGTGTGTGGGGAGGGTGGAGAGAAGGCAGGCCAGCAGCGAGGAGGGGCGCAGGCCACACCCTTGGGACACTCACGGTTGAGCTGCCGCCTCCGGATCCGGTCCCTCCATGGCCTGTTCCTGATCCAGTGCAATCGAGAAGGTAGCACCATGGTCCCAAGGTGAGCCTTCTAAAACCTTCTCATGGCGGGCAGCGAAAGGGCGCGGGCGCACAGCGATACGGAAGACAAGGCCAAGTGCACAAAAATTAAAAAAAAAAACAAACCACCTGCTTCTCTTTTTTTGTGTCTGAGGCTTCCGCTGACTTCTTTAACCTTGTAACTTGCTTTTCCTCTCCTTCCCTGAACTCCGCACGGGCCTGAAGTCACTGCGGCGCCGGCCTGCGGGGCCCAGCCTCTCCCGGCCTCCTGAACCATGTTTTATGCATGAAGATGGTGAGGCCGTAATTGATTCTAGCGGAGCTCCTGTGTCGGCCCCGCGTCCGGGGAGCTGGGCGCTGGCGGGGGGAGGGCAGGGGGCTGCGTCTGCGGGAAGAATGGCCTGAAATGGGAATCCCTCTCGGCAGGCAGGATTGACGATCAGAGCCCGGCTGCCAGGAACGCGGGGCAGGACGGCTGGAGCCCGAGTCAGGGCAACGGCCCTCACCTCTTAGGGCACATGATTTCTTTACCGCTGGGTCCCTCGCACCTGGCCCGGGGCGGGCGAACAATACGTATTTGTTGAATGAATGAATGGTTCAGTGATAACCAACCTAAGGACTTTTTGGTGTCCGCGTGAGTCCTTTCCGCCAGTGAACCTGCTCGGCTCATGGTCCTCAGACAGGCTTGCTTGAACCTTCTGGCCCATGTCCCTCCCCATGCTTTTCTCTCCATCAAGGACCATACTCTCTCCTCACCCACCCACTCGTGCTTGGAAATCTCATTTTCCTGTGAGGCATTCCTGGAGCCACAGCGATGGGGCCAGCCCCATGCACCTGCACCCCTCAGGCTGCTCTGGCCCACAGCCAGATGGTCCTTGTTTGTTCGTTGGTTTGCTTCAGTGCGCGTCCAAATAGCGAGGACGCTTCTTGGTGGCAGGTGCTGTGTCATCCTCTTCCCGGGCTGCCTCGGACTTTGGATCCCTGGGAAACTGGTGACATCAAGGAGCGGCTGGTGCCTTCTGCCTCCCCGGTCTCCACCAGCGCCCCCCCCAGACCACCCTGAATAAATACACAGTCTAACTCAATACACTGTATGTCCTCCATGCAGGACCCCAGCTCCTGAAGCCGCCTTCAGCGGACATCGCTGAGCTGCGCCTGGGCGGGGAAGTGCTCTGGATTGTTCCGCCCTGTGCAATGTCTACTGCTCCAGACAGCCAACAGCTATCGATCAAAGCCTTAGGGACAGTCTTGCCATGAGGTCCCAACTGGAGAAAAGTGACACTCTGGTTCCCACATGTAACCCAAGAGAATCCAGCAGCTGGCTGAAGGCAGAAACCACCCTGTCATGTCTCTTCTGTGGGTCTCCTGCGGCCACAGCAGGGGGAGGGGGATGGGGAGCTGCTGAGACGTGGGAGTTGGGAGGGACATCTCTGTGCCTTGTTGGCTTCGGCTCAGAAGGGAAAGAACCTGCACACCTCTCAGGGTTGGTGCGACGAGATGAGATAAAGTTAAATAAGTCTAGGGGTTGGCAGGGCGTGGGATGGTTCCCCAGGAGCTCACTAGTAAACCAGTGATAAAGTCATTTCCGAAATACCTGGGTGCAAACTCTTGGTAGCCCGCTGACTCACCTCCCGCCTTTGACATCACTGGACCTCAGTATCTTCATCTGTCAAATGGGGATAAGCACGGCAGCCGCCGCCTTAGGGTTCAGCTGACGTCACGAGTGGATACGCGCCACGGGCTAAGAATTGTGTTCAGCATAAAGAAACTGCTCCTTGTTGTCAGCGGCTACTGTCGGACAGCAACACAATTTCATCCAAGTCGGCGAACTCCCTGGGCCCTTGGTTCTTTATCTGCAAAACGAGGGGGCCTGGGGTACCTTATATCAAGAATCCTGAGTACTCGTTTCCTAGTGCTGCCATAACAAATTACCACCAATTTAGTGGCATAAAACAACACATATGTCTTACCTTACGGTTGGGGAGGCCGAAGTCTGAAGCGGGTCTCACCAGGCTGACAGACACCAGCGTGTCCGCAGGGCCCCAGGGGAGGCCCTGTTTCTCGCCTTTGCCAGCTTCTAGGGGCTGCTCGGAGTCCTTGAATCTATTTCCAGGTGATCCTTGTTAGCCTGAGGGACCACCACCCCAGTGGGGGGGGACGGTTTACACCAAATACCGTGACTCAGCAATTGACCCTCAGTTGGGGTCACCTGGGGCTTAATGGGGCGAGACAATCACCACCGGACCCTGATGTGCCTGCCTCTCCAGCTTCATTTTCTGAAGCAGGGGGAGGGGAGAGACCATGATCAGGACAAAATCTATGTAAGGTAGCCACGGAGAAGGTTGTATGGACTGTCGCAGTGGACACAGGCCCCTGGAATGACACAGAGCGTAGAAGAAAACCTCGTATCTGATGAGGGTCTAGGAATGGAGTCTCGTCTGCACCTGACCCCCACAATCGTTCCTGGCAGCGCATTTCTGCCCTACATGGCGCTTACCATAAATCAGGTCAGGTGGCCGCCAACGAGGCACATGAGTGAAGAGGAAGCTCAGAGAGGATGCTCGCTTCCGCCACCTTGGTTCGCTGTGGGCTCTTCAAAGTCTGTGCCAGCAAAGAACTTGAGCCTATAGTATGCAATACAAAATGAAGCATTTTTTTCCTTCTTTTTTTTTTGCCATCAGTATCAGACCTTCTTTCCTCCTCATTAAGCCGCACATTTCCTCAAGCCTCTGCTGCATGAGTCACTGCTTTTCTGATGCACATAATTTACAACAGCAGCTGAGGGAGAAGAGCAGGTCAGAGGGGGGTGGAAAAGTACAGTTAAGTCTGAAATGAAAGGCAGTTCAAAAGTTTGCATTTCCTCTTCTCTAGTGCATTTCAATGCAGGTCGGCCCGTTTGCTCATTATAATCACGGAGAGACTGGGTTTGGGGGGGGAGGGGATGGAGCAAAGAGCAGAGGACTCACCGCCATGCTTTCTCGTGCTTTCTGGTCCCACTGGCCGCACTCTGGACCCATGGCTCCCACCAAATGGTTCCCTCTTCCGACTCCTCGAGCCTCACCTTTTCCTCCATCAGGCGCATATTCGTGCATGCCTGGAATAAATGGTCTGTGGAGTGTTCTCCTCCCCGGGAACACTTTCATTTGTGCTAAGTGTCAAATATCATTTTGACTCTTCTCTGGGCCCGCGTTGCTATGAAATTTTCATAAGCTGCAGAATTTCATGGCAGAGATTCTGCTAGGAGCAATGTGTTTAAAAGAACATGGGGAGGGGGAAGCATAATTATGAGATCCTTTCTTCATTTTTTCCTTCAACTCATTTTCAATAAATGGAAACTCGATGTCAGGTTCAGGAGAAAGCAGGCCAGCATATTTATTTCTACTTGAAAACTGTCCTGGGGAGAAACAGACCTTTAAGGACTCAGTGGAGGATGGAAACCGCTGAGATAAGGCACATCATGCTACTTTGAAAGCAAACCACTAAGGGAAAACTTGGTATTATTTTTAAGTAAAAGCTCATCAAACACCAGGAGGAAAGAATAGCACAGCACTTAATTGGTTTCTCTCCTGCCATAGACGTACATGCAGGACAGAGGGCTCAGCTTGTCTTCTGGAAACTGGAAGGGGAGTAGGAACCAGGTCCTCGCCGTATTTCTCTGGCTGGCTATCTACCCACACTCATGGAGTGCTTACCAAGAATTAGGCTTTGTGGTGCATGCTTTAAGGAGATACATGCTTTTATTTCATTTGCCCCATGTTCTTATTAATAAGTAATGAGAGCAATCGCATTTTACAGAGAAGAAAGTGAAGCCCAAGAGTGGTTGCTCTAGATAGTAATGATCGAATACATGCTTTGCATATATTAATTCATATCACTGTCATGATGATCATGAGCCCATTTTGCAGATGGGAAACTGAGGCACAGAGAAGTTCAGTGATTTGCCACGATCCCACGCCTAGCAAGGGGCTGAATGGGATATGAATTCAGGTAACCTGGCTCTGGCTTTAACCACAGCCTATATTAACTCTTCAGATCAAGGAATTAAAAAGCACTGCCCTGTAACCGCACACTGCGTGCTCCGCACTCAGTGCTTCTGAAGTGTGGTGCTAACGGTGCTTTTTTTTTTTTTTTTTTAAAGATTTTTTTTTTTTTTTTGAGAGAGACAGAACAAGCAGGGGGAGCTGCAGGCAGAGGGAGAGGGAGAAGCAGGCTTCCCGCCGAGCAGGGAGCCCGATGCGGGGCTCGATCCCAGGACCCCGGGATCATGACCTGAGCCGAAGGCAGACGCTTAACGACTGAGCCGCCCAGGCGCCCTACCAGTGCATTTTTGAAATGCACACCATGTAGCCTTGGCAAAGAGAATTATGGAGTAATAAAGAATTGGACCATTTGACAACTATTAGAGACCTTTCTTAGACAACATCATGTCCAAAAGTCTCATTTTAGAAAAGATGAGACCGAGGCTCAGAGAAGTCGCGACATGTAGAAGTTTGCCCAGCAGGATTAGGCGGATGGCTCCGGGCCACGCCTTCACCCAGCCCATCCCCGAACCTCAACACTGTGTTCTTCCCGTTGCTGCTGACATGTGCTTTCACAGGTGCTTTGAGGCTCAGACATCGTTGGAGGATGGTGTCTGTGGAGCACACAGAATTGTGAGCTGGCCTCCGAGAAGCACGAGGCTCAAGAGAGGCCAGTGCTCGCTCTTACGTGCGCTCTTCTCGCCGCTCACAGCCCGTCACTGCCCTGTCTCCCTCCCCCCGTCCTCCCCGGCACCGGCTCCTCCACAGCCCTTCCTGGCTCAGTGAGCAGCCCCACCTCCCGCCCAGTTGCTGCAGCCGGCGAGGTGGGCCCTCCTCCTTGCTCTCTGCTCCTCATGCCCCACGTTCAGGGGTTCTACTCCGGGTCACCTCTCCGATCCGCTCCCTAGCCAGCCCCACAGTCCCTGTCCTGGCCCAAGCCACCATCACCTGTCACCCGAACCACCTCGACGACCTCCTCCTTGGGGTCTTCGTGTCCCATTTTGGCCGCCCGCTCCAATCCACTTGCTGGTCACAACCAGAGCCATCATTTGAAAATCCAGGAATGACCACACACTGCCACCACCAAAAGCCCTTGGGGAAGGCGGAGGACTCTTGGGATAAAATCCAGATTCCTTAACCTCATGAGCTAACTGTTTCCATGAGAGTGGAGAAGAGGAGACAGGTAATGCAGACATTCATCTCCTAGGTGAGACACCAGGAGTCCAGCTGGAAGGACTCATCCTCCCGGGCACAAGACAGGGAATTGCCCGTGCATGGAGTCGAAGCTTCAGGAGGTGGGGTCCAGGACGGCGCCCAGGGAAACAGATACAGGAATCACTCAGCTGCGAGCCTGTTGAGTAGCTGACCCCAATTTGTCCCCCGAACCCTCTAAATTGACAATCCCTGCCAGGCCTCACTGAAGAAGAATCTTATTTTTTTCTGTAATTAAGGGCCCAGATATTTTAAGTTTCACAATAATTGATTATGCAAAGAGTGACGGACATCCACGGCCTCTCTGTGGGGACTAGAGCAAGGCCGCTGTCTCAGCTACTCTGGCAGCCGGATGGAGACGGAAGAAAAGTATTCGGGCAGGGTCTGTGTCACCTTTGGGGTGGCTTCCTCTGGGGATCCTCAAGATGGAGAGGACAAGTATTTCCTTATTATAGTGAGTCACAGAACTTCCAAGTCTTCTTGGATCTCGATGTTAGTGGATCTGGACCCTTCTCAGCCTTGTTAGAAGAGAAGGGATAAACGACGCCATGATCTGAAGATGGCTTCTCTTCTTTTCCCCCGAAGTAAAGTAAGAATCAGGACTTCCCAGAACTCCAGAGCTGGAGAGACCTAGAGGTCGCTGCCCCACCCTTCACTTCACAGAAGGGGAAGCAGAGATGCAAAGGACAGAAAAGTCTCGTCAATGCCACAAAATCAGTCCGTTTCTGAGGCACTCCTAATACCCCGTTGTTCCGGCGCTCAGTTCAGGGCTCTCTCCACATGCACAAGCCATTACAAATCAGGCTTCCCACATATGAAATGCATGCATTTCTCAGCAATGTTTGGAACATTCTATCTCATGTGTGAGCAAACACCATAACAAGGACTGTATTTTAAAATGGTGCCACGAAATCAGAGAGTCTCAAAACTTTCACACAGCTTGATCCCAGAGGGATATTTATAGGATGGGGGTCATGTATATTTATATGTATTTTTTGGACAGGGAGGGAAGAGATGGAAGGGAGATAAGGGAAACAACAGGGAGGGGTGGTCTCTCCTTAATGTCTCTGCCAAGGGTCCTGGACTCACAAGCATCTGTCCCACCTGCTTGAAGGAGCTCGTCCAAGTAGCCCAGAGGTGTTTTCTTCACTAGGTTAATCCAATTCAGATTTTTTTAATGTTGTAGGCACTGGGCATATAAAGATGAATAAAACATGGATTTGCCCTGGAGAGCTTAAAATCCCGTGGGGAGTGCAGACAGATTCACAAACAACTATATGGCCAGATCCAATGGGGTCGGTGTTGGAGGAGGCCCACTGAGTCATTTGGGAGCCCAGAGGATGACAAAATGATTCTGACAGGAAGGGGAAAGCCAAGGCAGGTCTGGGGAGGTGGTGGAATCTGAGCTATGCCTTGAAAGACTGGAGGATATCAAGAAGGGGAGAGGAATGAGGAGAAAGGCCTGGCAGGCCAAAGACTCGTGTGCGTCAGCACTGTGGGAGGACATGACAAAGAAGGAGGGAACGTCCAGGGCAGGGAGTGCAGTCTGAAGGGCAGGGCTGTGGGGAGGCTCCACAGTGGGGGTGGGACGGACCCTTCTAGTCCCACAAGAAGGGGACTTGTTCTGCAGCCGCGGGCCTGCCCCACCACTGGGGTCTTCTGCCTCCTCCTCAGAGATCTCACGCTTCCTCCCTTCACCACAGCAGACTTGACAACAGAGTATCAGAGATGCTCCATGACGACACAGGGTGTGGCCATGCAAGGACGCCAAAGGACGGTGGTATCTCGAGAGACCAGAAGCTGCCCCTTGGCGTCTTGGAGAGGGCGGGCACAGCCTTCATGGAGTTGTCTTGTCCCAGGGTGGGGTGTTTTGAGGTCCAGAGCCTAACTGAGAAGCAAGGCACCCAGGGAAGACCCGTCTCTAGGAACTACTTCACACTAAGCAAAACCTCAGCAGAAAAACAGAAATCAAAAAGGAAATCCGTTTATGTACAGAGAGGAAAAGAAACTGACAAAATGAAACCTTTGGGTTAACTGGTCAAGATATTTAAAAGTGAAACTTTTAAAATATAAAACACATAAGCATTGTACGTAGCACATGGCAGACATTATGCCAAGTGATCTGGGGGCATTACCCCTGCATACCTGGAAAGCTGAATTATCATCAGAAATTTGCTGGGTGAGAGTAAAATCTGAGCCAATGAGTTAGTTGGTTGATGTCAATGGTTAGTGTCATGGAGTTAGGATAACCCGTTCCTCCTGGTTTGCCAGATGGGAGCTGCCAGGCTCATGTCCTGGGAACCCCCTGGTCCTGGGTGAACCGGGGTGGCTGATTGCTCAGAGTCTCTCTCTCTGTTTTAGGGTTTACTTGTGGAGAGAACTGGACAGCTGTCTCATCAGACCCCTTCTCTCCTGGACAGCTTCGGGTGAACACGGCCAAATTCCAATTTCCGTACCTTACAGTTCTTTCTTACGGTCCTTACAGCACTTTCTTCCTACATCTGATGACGTAGGTTCATCTTGAGATCACTCCCTCTCCCAGTGTGCCTTCCTACTCTGCGGGGGTGGCCAGTGCCAGCATTCTGCAGACTCACCTGCCCCCCAGAGTTCCCTGTGTGACTCGCATCTGTCAAGCAGGAGCCCCGATGTGAGTTTGGGAGGAGCAAGTGGGCAAAGCAAGTCGTCGGCCTCGTGTCAGAGAGCGGACTGTGTGGCAAGCATAGTTGTTTGTATTCTCCCCAGATGAGGAGGGGCAGGGCAACTGGTCGACTCAGAAGCTTCCGATCATGGTGGAGGCTTGGTGCTTCTGGTCACCGCCTAGCTCCCTTAGCTGGCCTGTTCTTCTGAGTTCAGACAGTGCACCTTGAGTCCTCCCAATGATGTTATAAGCTGTCAGTTACCATTCCCAACACTCTTTTTGCATAAATTAGCCAGAGGATCCTGCAATTTGCAACCCCCAAACCCGCAGACTGGTACAGAGGGTGACTAGGATGCCATCACCCATAGCTTAATAGTAGCATTCTGGAATGCTTGCATTGGAAGGAAATCGGAGGCCGTATCCAGGCTCCGGGAGAACGCCCACTCTGACGCCCTGGGCCTCTCTGTTATGGCACCAGAGAGAGAGGAACTGCAGTTGAGCCAGACTCCCACCACCTGTGGTTGAGACAGTGGACAGAACCGTGTCTTTCCTCTTTTGTTTTACAATCATACCATCCTGTGTATGGTATCTTCTGCTAAGGCGTTGACTTTCTCGGTGTAACTCTGGAAATCAGAGATGTTAGACCTATTTCTTTACACCGAAACTGTACAAATAGAAGCTATGATTCTCTTTGATGTCAAGGGTTGAATAATTGTTGGTGTAACTTTTTGAAGAATGTAAATGCTCTGTTGAAAATTTCTTGCTCAGCAAAGATAAAGGAGATTCAGAATATTTACATTCCAGTATACACTGTCACTATATATGTCCCTATGTGTTACAGTATGTGTGTATTACGTGTAAGAGTATTATAAACAAAGTGTCTACAGAGAAGGAATGAAGATCTTGCTCGAATTTAAATCTGTATAGATTCTATTTCTTACAATCCTAAGTTCCCTTTATTAGTCAGTAGTTTAAAATAAAATTCGGTTTAGTCCTCTATAAAGTTTGTAATACGTGTTTGCAATAGGAAATGATAGGAAATGATATTTGTTACACTGGCTGTAGACTATGACTATTATAGGAAACAGAATATTCTTCCTTAAACTATAAACGAAGTTATCAGCCTTGTGCTATTTTCTCGCCCTCTGTGTTCATTGCTTGGGTTCCCCTGTTGGACACAGAGCACCTCGGCTGGCTCTTCTCACAGCTGGAGAAAGAAAATAAGGCTACTCTGCCCTAATCCACAGCACAAAGCATAATTTCTTTGACAATTCCTAGAGTGTGGGGTTCCTCACTGTCTCTCCCTTGTCCCACCTCCACCCGAAAGGGCTCATCCCCTGGGGGATTTTCTCTCCTAGGGGCACTTTTACTTTCAAAAACTCAGAGGGTGCAAAGATGAGGCCCCCCAGATGCTAAGGTGGCATCATCTGGGCCTGTTTCAATACCTGTCGACGCAAAATGAACCAACCTTTCCAAAGAGAGTTTTATCTGAGCCCAAGTTATGACAGCTGCCCGGGATACACAATCTTCACAAAGAAGAGAGAGCTCTGGGGAAGGAACATTTGGTCTGGGGTTATATATGGTTTGTTTTTGTTTTGTTTTGTTTTGTTTTGTTTTTTACATGAAGAGTTACAAATCATCAGGATGAAAGACATTCCAGAAAATTACAGACTTTATCTTATGTTTTTAGTATGTGCAAGGCTCTATGACTTTAATCTTATGGGAACCAGGGAGGTTTGTTTTTCTTATCTTTGTGTTTGGAAGGGTCCTTTTTGGTTATTTATTTTTTTTAACGAAGCAGATGTACAAGTAAGCTTGGGGCAGAAATAGAGCCCACGCTCTGAGGTTTTGCTCAGTCATTCTGACCTTGGTAAACGTTAGAGTGGAGCTTCCCCGGGGGCCCAGCAGCAGGGCCCAGAAACAGGAAAAGTTGAACATTTCCTTTAGTACACCCAAGAGTTGGGGTGCCTGGGTGATTCAGTCAGTTGAGCGTCTGACTCTTGATTTCAGCTCAGGTCATGATCTCAGGGTCGAGGGGTGGAGCCCCACATTAGGCTCTATGCTCAGCATGGGGTCTGCCTGAGATTCTCTCTCTCTCCCGCGCCCTCTGCCCCTCCCCGCCTTCATGCTCTCTCTCTATATATATATAGATAGATAGACATAAATAGATATTATTAAATATATAATATATTATATTATTATATCCAAATATAGATACAAATAAATAATAAATCTTTATTACACCCAAGAGTCCAACCTGGGTGAAATGCCTACATACCCAATCTGAGGCATAGGACAGGAAAGGGAACTTCTGGAGCTGGAAAGAGCTGAAAATAAACTTCAGTTTTTTTCTCATTTCATCAAGAGCAGGTGTCCTCCCTAAGAGTCTTTCCCTTGTAAGCAATAGCAATCCACCATAAACATAACCTGAGTGTTGTTTCTTTAAAGCAAGCGGAAGGTGGCTATAATTATAAGATGGTAGGACAAACGTTTCCAGCAGGTGTGTGAGGGAGAGGACCGCCACTGGGAACCCGGGCAGCAATGGATCCGCCTCTGCCTGGCCTTCACTCGCCACAGAGTCTAACCTAGGCTTCTGGGTGCTCAGCTGCCTTCCTGGCCTGATGGGTAGCACATGGCTCTGGAGTTAAACCGGACTGAATCCTGACTGCACCTCTTCAAGCTGCGTGACCTTTACTCAAGCCACTTGAGACATCAGTGTCCTTGACCTTGAATAAGAATAGCTATGTTCCTACCCCACAAGGTTGTCTTGAGGATCAGATGAGCTCATCCATGTGAAAACATGCCTGGTGCAGAGCCAGCCCTTAATATGTATTAGCTATTAATCTGGTTATATACTCTCCTTTCTCCCTGCGGATCGGTTTTTCTCTGCTTCACTGGGCCTACGCCCAAGCTTGGCCACCCCACAATGGCGACCCCACTTCTAAGTCCACACCACACCAATGCAGGCCAATGGCCAGACTGAAAATGATTCTCTCAGTCTCCAAACCAAAATCTCAGCAGGAAGAATCTTCTCGACTCGGTTGTGGTCATGGAGGCAAGTGACGTCTGCTGTGAAAGGTTGAGTTGTGTGCACGTGGGAGAGGGGGTGGCGGGTGGGGAGTGGAGAGGGTGGTGGTAGTTCTCAAAGACAGGGTGTCTTCATGGCTCGTTAATCTTCCCCAGAAGGGCGGGCCCAGCAACCCTACGTTTTGTGATGTTTTGTGATGTCTTTATTGAGCACTGTGGGTGCCCATCCCAGATACCAAGTGTCCTTTTCCTGTATCTGTGTGTGACTTGCCCCCTCAACCCCTGCTTGGTGCTTTGGCTCCTAACTGCCCTGGATTTACGGAGTCATTCTGCTCACAAGTGCAGAGAGCCAGAAGGGGCTGGAAGTCTTCGTCTTCCCTTCCTCCAGGGCCATCCACAACCAGGGACGGCCAGCCGCCCGTGAGGGGGTCTGACAGCCCAGCATCCTTGCCCCGCGTGGGGACACACTCTGAGGCATAACTCACCCCACAGCGATGCCCTGGGGGCTCAGGCGGAGGCTGGGGTTTGCCTGAGGTGGCACTTTGCTTGGGTTCTTCCCCTTCTCTGTCTGGCCTCCCCGTCCTCACTGGCTTCCCCTTGGAAGAATTTCCTTAACAAATGACTTACACGTGAATCCTGCTCTCAGGATCTGTTTCTGGAGCTCCATTTAAAACAATCCCACAGATCAAAAAAATGAGTCTGAACTCATTTGTGAGCCATTAATGAATGTAATTGATGTCCATGAGGAAAGAATTCTTTCACTCCTCGGAGATTTGATTTCGTTTCTCAGCCTTGCTTTCTTCACTGGGTCCCACCCACCCAGAGGGGCTTGCGGAGGAGCCCAACCTCTCTGCTTTCAGAAAGTGATCTTCTTTCAAAGAAAACAAGGCGGACAGCCACTCTTATTAAAAGAAAGAAAAAGAAAGAAAGAAAGAAAGAAAGAAAGAAAGAAAGAAAGAAAGAAAG
>NW_022589734.1:23949512-24001314 GCF_004348235.1 Phoca vitulina
GAAAGAAAGAAAGAAAGAAAGAAAGAAAGAAAGAAAGAAAGAAAGAAGAAAGAGAGAAAGAAAGAAAGAAAGAAAATAAAAAAGAAAGAAAAGAAGGTTGGCCTGGTATGTGACCTGCTCTTCTTTATTGTCCTCTCCCCCCCTACCAGCTGGGAGAGCAGTTTTAACTTTCAGAAAAACAGGCTCTTCCTGGCAAGTCCGGCCGCCTGTCTGAATGCTAAACATGGGAGCACCAGGACGTGGAGGGAGGACGAGAGATGACACCCGTGGGCCAGGCTGCCGCCTCAGCTGATCCTCACAGAGTAATCCTCCTAACTGGTACTGTGGGGGTTGGCACTGCTGATTACAAGGACGAGCCATCCGGGCGGCTTTCCACGAGGAATGTTCTCGCAGGGATGGATCACACAGGGCTGGCCATTACCTGAGGCCTCGACAGCCGAGGAGCTCTCTGCTGGGCTGACAGGGCAGTCCTTTGAGCTGGGCCAGTCTCCGTGCCAGGCAGACAGGACAGACACTGGTAGGGGCGGAATCTGAGTGTCCCGAGTGCCTAACCCCACTTCAGAATATTCTGGCCGCCTCGGCTTGACACCAGTGACTGAAATCCCACCACACCGATTCCTTTCTTTGGGCTGAAGACATGTCTGTTGTTAAAATGTGAGCCTTTCAAGAGCGAGAACACAGTTCCCTGTGACATTAACCAGGACTTTCTGGGTTTGCAAGTAACGGAAACCTAATTCAAAAGGGCGCGAACATACAAGAGGATTTAACTGGCTCAGCAATGGGGGTGGGTGGGCTTCAAGCACAGCTAGATCGGGTGCCAGAACAATGTCATCCCAAATCTACCTTCTTTCCTTCGCCAGCTTTGCTATTTCTCTGCGCTCGCTCCATTTCTAGGTGGCAAGGACGCTCCCTACTGCCCTACTAACCCGGGAGGAAGGGGCACCTCTTGCCCCATCAGCCCATAAAAAATCTCAGGCCTGCTTCTCATTGGCTTAAGTCGAGTCATGTGGTCTCCATGAACCAATCACTGTGGCTCTGACTGATGAGGTCTCGGTCATGTCCCATCGCTGGAGTGGAGAAGAGGAGTCAGCCCTGCCCAAAGAGCGGGAGGGAGTGGTTCTGCAGAGACAAGCCAAGCACTCTTACCAAGAGAGGAGAGAATGGGTAATAGGAAGACAAAACCAGCACCTGTCCACCATACTTATGCTCGATTTTCATACCTCCACAATCATGCCGAGCAGAGAGCAGTGCCCTGAAAGATGAGGCATTGCAGAGACCGCAAAGACAAGTCCAGAGCAAGGGGCACCATATTGGGAAACCAGGTTGGGGTGGGGGACGCTGCATGAGGGCTCCTTGAGTTGCTAGAGGGCCACCCAGATACACATAGTATCTTCTTAGAAGCTGAGAAAATGTCAAGGCCTTGGGAAAAGCAGCACTTGAATTCCAAATAGCTTGACAGGTTTGGGCAGGGGGCTGGTACAACAGCTCATGATTCATATTAGTAGGCTGCCCCTGACTTGTAAGCTCAGCCTTCAGCCTTGTTTAACAGGAATGAAATGCTCTATGAAGATCTTCCATATCATAATCCCAGAATCCTTCACCATGCTTCATGGGGGGTATTGGTGCCCAGCAGGGATAACTGTGATAAAACCAGGAAGGGCATCCTGTTTTATTAGCTGCACCAGCCCATCACCTCTTTTTGACTAACACGACTCACAGACAGCTAAGAGTTACTAAGCACCATATTATAACACCCTCATGAGGTCTGGCCTCGCGGTCCCTCTGCAGATGAGGAAGTAGGTCTTACAGAAAGGTGAAGTGATTTGCCAGCCAGCGACTGGTGGACCCAGGATGGAGACACCACTTAACCTCCTTAAACCCCAGGCCACCACCAAGAATTTGAAAGCAGAGGTAGCTGGGGAAGTATGGAGAGATAAAATTTAAAGTAACCAGCAGGAAGGGGTAGGGAAAAAATCCGGGTGGAGAGGACATGGCTGCTGACAGTCTGAACAGAGGCAAGGTGCCAAAAGATTATGAGAACATGCTGCCTTTATTTGCTGAAGGTGACACCACTGTGAGTAGGATGACCACATAATTGATTGTCTAACCAACACCATTTGAGAATGAGAGGACACTGTTAATAATTAGGCTAGGAAGACTGTAACAAACCCAGACCAGCTTGGGCAAACGAGGACTCAGGGTCCCTCTAACCAGAGCTAGGCTATCTTTTGATAGTGGTGATGGTCATGCGTGGCTTCATCCACAACCCCTCAGCCCCTCCATCCAGCATCCTTGTGTGGGCTGCAAGATGGCCTGGGAGGGATGTACCAAATGGCCTTGATCTTTGAGGCCCTGGGCTCTCACCAGTTGAGTTCACCTCCACACGCCATAGAGACAGGGGACAAAAGACATCATGTAAATAATTAATTAACTTATTTAATTAAACCAATGATTACCTAAGCAAGGCAGTGTGGTAGAATGGTTAAAGGATTTCCCTTTGAGGTTTTGGCTTGGATCCCACTTTGTGAACTTGGGCAAGTGTCTTTGGGGCTCAGATTCCTGATCTGTAAAATGGGAATGAGGGTACAGAATGCTTGAGCTTTTACTTCGTCTTGGGCACTGGGCTAAGCCCTTTATGTGGGTACTTAATCCCAGCATCATTACAACCTTATGAGGCAGGTACCAATATTATCCCCATTTTGCAGACTGGGGCAATGAAGCCCAGTGCGCTTAAGTAACTTACTCCAGGTTGTACAACTAATAAATACCTGTCTTTTTTTCCCCAAAAGATTTTATTTATTTATTTGAGAGAGAGAGCATGAGCAGGGGTAGGGGAGGGGCAGAGGGAGAGGGAGAAGCAGACTCCCCCCCACTGAGCAGGGATCCTAACTCAGGGCTCCATCCCAGGACCCTGGGATCATGACCTGAGCTGAAACCAAGAGTCGGCTGCTCAGCCGACTGAGCCACCCAGACGCCCCTAATAAATACCTGTCTTATGGGGGGTTGGTTTCGGTGACTAAATGAGACAACACTTATTAAAAACTGAGCATATTCACTGAAAGCCAACAGAAGCCATGGATAAACTGTTAGTCTTTAATGATGATAATTTAGGATTCAGTATTATTGTTATCTTACATTTATCATCTTACTAAGATGGGTCATATTTCTAACTCACCATATGGCAGGAAGATCCTCTGAATAAAAACCTTTAATACTCCTTAATACCCGAAGAGGACAGCATTGTTGACATGACCCATCTCTGAGAACCTCAAGAATCTGAAACATCCACGCAGTTCTTGCTGCAGCTGGGAAAGGGAAATATCTACAGGTATCCTTAAACCCAGACAGTTATAAGAAAAAAAAAATCCTCTGTGGGGAGAAGGCAGATGTGGAGAGAGAGAGAGAGAATCATCTGCCCTAATTCCTCCCAAAAGGAGGCTTGTGTGCTGGAAACACATTCTCAGGGCCCCAGAGTACATGCCTGCCATCAATCCTTGCAAAGGTCCTGGGGCCCCCATTGGATCACTTGAAAGCACCTCCCTCGACCCCCGCATGGCGCTGAGGCAGGGGACGCAGGGAAAGAGAAGCACTGAGCCACTGAGAGATGCCGCAGGCCTCCAGTCCATCTACCAGCGAAGCCGCACCTGACGGGTTAGGACCAGGGCTCCCTACCCAAGAAGAGTCAAGTTCCAATTTCTGGATCCAAACAGATGGTTTGGACTAACTTGGGCAAGTTAGTTAGCTAGCTCTTGGGACCTTGTTTTCCTCGTTGGTAAAGGAGGAATAAGAAAACCTTCCTTGTATCTCCGAAAAAGCAATGTATGTTTTATGCTTAACGGAATGCCTGACCCTTAGCAGAGTTTCACAAATGTTAACTGTTGTTACTAATAAGTATTATCTGAAAACGCCACTGTATGAGGCAGTAGGACCCTAGGGATATCCAGTCCCTGACCTCCGGAGCCTACAGACACAAAGAAGAGACAGACTAAGTGCCATAAAATGCTGGGCCCTCCGGCAGGTGCTCAGCTGTATGGGAAGATAGGGTGGGGCAGTGAGAGGAGACACGGGTGCAGACAGGAACAGGCTGCAGGTGCCCAGGAGGTAAGGGTTGAGGATGGTTGGGGTCTGCACTGACGCGAAGAAAGAAGAAGCTCAGTGGAAGCTAGAAGGGGCTGGAGGAGGAGTGCTGAGGAAACGGGAACACGTGGCACTCGGGAAGGGGACAGGAAGAGGGTAGCCGCTGCTCACCACACCTGCCCTATCTCTGCTGGGATCCAGAAGCTCGTCTCGGGGCTGGGCAGATGCCCCTAAAGGAGTCATCTCTTCCGCCACCACCCACGGCTTCACAAATCACAAGCCGAGAGAAACCAGCTTGGGAGTGGAGCATGGCTGAATCCACACTCCGGAACAAGAGCTGGGTGCAGGTTTCTCCGCAGTGACTTTACATTACATACAAAAAACCGCACGTGGTACTGTGAATTTCGGATATGGATTGCTCCTTCGCTTCCAATATCAATTGATAGAGACCTTTGGCGGAGTGCGGAGACAAGAATGAGCTCCGTTCTGCTGTGGGTTTCTGTGGGTCTCTGGCCATGCCGTCCCTACCTCCTCTGTGCCCAAAGTTACTCTGCCGGGGGCTGAGTTTGGATAAACGCTAGAACTACCTGATTGCTCATCAAAGAACATTCTTCCTCGTGGTACAGCACTGTAAGTTCAGAGTGTTCCGCAATTATATGCCAAAGGAGTTCTTGCTTTCTCTAATGAGCTTTGCAAACTGTCAGCCTAAGATGAAGTTTGATCCTGGGAAGGATTTCTTCCTTTATTTGTCCAATTTTGCAGCACTGCTCGTTCTCCTTAATCTTCCATTTGTCTCTTCTGCCCCGAGTCACTGATGGGAGATGAGAATGAATTTTGGCATTTTCTTCTCTTGCTGGGAAGAGTTCCAAACGGATCTCTTTGAGGGCAGGAACACAAGGGTCCTATTCCTTGGGTGATGTTATTGAAGAATAACCTATCTGGCTTTGTCAACACTTGGTAAAAAGTATACGGTGATGACATGATGACGGTAATCATGATTATCAGTCATGTGCCATTTTCAGAATTCACTGCCAGTTCCACTGATAACTTCAATTTTTTTCCAGAGAAATATTGGCCTGAGGCCCCCGGAAACATTGCTTCATGGCCTTATAAGAATTTGCCTGACCTATTTTGTGGAGACACATTCACCCTGGTCCTATGGTTGTTTCATGCAAAAGGGAGAAATGAAAGTTTTTACTGCTGACGAGGTCCCATTTGCTTGAGTCAATTAAGGCCACTGAAATGATCAGCCCTATAAATGTTGTTTTAATGGAAACAAAGTCTTCACGGGTCCTGATTGGGTAGATCTGTGCCTCAAGAGGGAAAAAACTCCCTTCTTCATTCTTTTAGCTGGGTTATCGGGTGGGGCCATCATTCTTTGAGGATCAGACTACTATTAACACATGGGAATAACGCCTTCAATCGTGTGATATTTCCGGTTACGCCGAGCAATACATCTTGGTTTTTCATGTAAACAGGAGAGTAAAGCTACCAACTTCTCATCCTCCCACAGACGGAGGCTGAGGAGAAACCTAAACATCTAATCCTTACAAGATGACATTTCAGAGTTAAGGGAGCCTGGGTTCTGTGTGTTGAAGGGAGGGTTCGTTAAGAGGGAAATGCCCCAGACAGGTAGCTCTTTCTCAGTCCACGTTGGCTCAAAAATGCACAGTATGCAAAGGACGGTAGGACGGGGGTGCCAGGTGAGGGTATCCAAGACAAGAGATGACACTGTTCTGACCAACACAGCAAAGTTTGAACTCCACTACTTGGCAAGTTGGGAAAATCTTCCTTCTTAAAATTTGAGACGACTTTCTCAGAAAATAAACATTTGTTCCTAGACCTGCTCTCCCTTACCTGCACGCTTACCTGGAGGAGGATTTGTCTCCGAGTGCGCACGCCTGCCCTGATAGTGGGAGACCTCCAAGCCAAAGCCAGCAGGGCCCCCCACTGTCAGCCAGGAGGCCGTAGGTCTTGGTGCGGTGAAGGCCAGGGCTGACAGCGCCCCTGAGGCCTTATTTCAGTAAATATTCCAGGCCGGAGGAAATGCACTGCCTGGGTACAGGCAGGGTCCTGGACTCAGTTTCTATGGGTGGAAAGGGGTCCCCTAAATGGTGGGTGAAGGATGCCTGCGTGAGATAGGAAAGAGCATTTTTTAAATTTTTATTTTTCTCCCACTGAAAAATTTTTCGATTTTTCTTCTTGATTCGAAAGCAGGGAAAACTGCATGCACTTCACGAGGCTCTCTTGTAAAGGATTTAGCAACCCCCAGAGCTCAGGAAGGGGGTCCGCGGGGAAGCAGGTGCCGGGCTGTGATGTGGTCCTCTTCCGCCACCTACCGACAGCATCGCTCACTGCGGGTTCCCGACGCACCTACAATGCTTGTTCTGGGGACCACAGCGGGATGGGCACCAACTCCGGAAAAGTAAAACTATTCAAGGCACGTTTACTGCATTCAGATTAAAAGAGGTTTATTGAGTCCGCAGAGGAAAATACATGTTCTGACAATCGAGGTTACCTATTTTATTGGGTAAATTCGCTCTGATTTTCAGCTGCTAAAATAAATATATAACCATAACGGGAGGCAGAGTTGTCTTCTTTCTTACATTAGGTTAATACATAGAGGTACCATATTTTTAAGTTTTTGTTGTTGCTGTTTTTTAGAAAATATGATCACCCTAAAGGTATTGAAGGAATTTTTAGAAGAGAAATAGTAGATGACCAATTTGCACGCAAGAGAGTGACACGTCTACAGAATTAACATTACAGATCCGTGGGAGTCCCCATATGCAAATAGAGCATGGGAAACTGTCCATGTGTTATACGGGCTTGTACTTTCACTGGAAGATTGAGAAGATGCTACCCTACACACAATGGTTCATACCCTTGCATTCAACAACAATCCAACTTCAAGAATTCCATCCCAAGGAAATAATTCAAAACCATGAGAAAAGTAATGGGGATGATATTCTTCGTAAGATCAGTAAATGTTCAACAATAGAAGAGTTAAAGTTATGGTTTGTTCAGAATATGGAATATTAGAGAGGCATGAGAATTATTTTAACATGTAGCAATATGAGAAATGCATATCCACAAAGATATAAACTAGGAGAGAAAAATAGGAATATTGAATAAAACTGGAAAAGAATATTAAAAATATTAAAGCTGAGTTAGAGTCTGTTATGTTATGCATACCAGTATTTCTGTTTTCCTAATTACATAACAGATACAGAAATGCATTCTTGTTGTAACACATTTAAGTTATATAAAAGTGTATTAAGTAAGAAGTGGAGAATCCCATAATCTGCCTGCTCCTAGCTTGTCTGCTCACAATTAATAGATAATGTAAGCTCTCCAGATCTTCTTCCTTAGAGTTACACACACACACACACACACACACACACACACACATTACATGTAGTTTTATTTTAACATAAAAGTGAAAACATTGTATTTCTTGCAACTCGATTCTCCTAAAAATATACATTACAGGTCTTTCTGGATCGATATAGATCTACTTCATTTTTTTAAACCACCATTTACTGTGATCTACTCTAATATATTTAACTATTTCACAATTGATAGACATTTGTCTCTTCTAGTTCTTAAAATGATAATAATTCTGCAAATGACCCCTTGTATATTTATCTTAGTACACCCTATTAATGAATTTAAGCTTCTTTTCATTTTTGTATTTCCTTAGAGAATTTCCTATTCATACCTTTTGCAAATTTTTCTATTTTATTGTTTACATTTTTATTTTTGATTTGTTTGGGGCCCTCAATGAAGTTTTTAGATTTGAGATTTCACTGGATTTAGAGATTGGTACAACATAGAATGTTTTTGTCCAGAACATAATTTTTAAAAATTTTATCTTATTTAAATTCAATTAATTAACATACAGTGTATTATTGGTTTCAGAGGTAGAGGTCAGTGATTCTTCAGTTGAATATAACACCCAGTGTTCATTACATCACGTGCCCTCCTTAATGCCCATCACCCAGTTACCCCATCTCCCACCCACCTCCCCTCCAGCAACCTTCAGTTGGTTTCCTATAGTTAAGAGTCTCTAATGGTTTGTCTCCCTCTCTGAGTTCGTCTTATTTTTCCCTCCCTTCCCCTATGATCCTCTGTTTTGTTTAAATTCCACCTATGAGTGAAATCATATAATTGTCTTTCTGAGTGACTTACTTCGCTTAGCATAATACCCTCTAGTTTCATCCACATCATTGCAAATGGTAAGATTTCATTTTTTTGATGTCTGATTTATATTCCATTGTATATATACACTACATCTTCTTTATCCATTCATCTGTCAATGGATATCTGGGCTCTTTTCATAGTTGCTATAAACATTGGGGTGCAGGTGCCCCTTTGGATCACTACATTTGTGTCTTTTAGGGTAAGTACCTAGTAGTGCAATTGCTGGGTCATAGGGTAGCTCTATTTTTAATTTTTTGAGGAACCTCCATACTAGGTTTTCCAGAGTGGCTGCACCAGCTTGCATTCCCACCCACAGTGCACAAGGGTTCCCCTTTCTCTGCATCCTTGCCAACATCTGTCGTTTCCTGAGTGGTTAATTTTAGCTGCAGAACATGTTTTCCCATTTATCCTAGTCTTCTTTTATATTCCTTGGTAAAATGTTATTGTTTTTCTTTATTTAAATCTTGTTCACTTCTTGTTATATACTACGTAAAGGAAGACATTTTTCAATGGTTATTTACATAACTAAAATAATTTTAATGGAAACAATTACTAGCTCCAGCTGAAAACATAGCAGTTTTTTTAAAGCTATAATGATCTGTCAAGTAATAACTCAAAAAAGTATAATTATTAGGCTACTCATGTCCTTGCATACAAGGAAAATCAATAGATTGATTTCATGTCCTCTAACAAACCAAAAACACGATTTAGACACAAAAAATGAAACATAAAGAGAGAGGAAAAACCAGAGCTCAGGAATAGTAGGTCCTGTTTTCCTTTCGTTGGGTAAGCTGCTCACCAGCTGGCAGTTGCAAAGCGGCCAGGTGGGGTACCCAGCCGTGGGCAGCTGGGTCATCCAAGAAAATAATTTCAGTTACTTCATGATCCTCCCAAACTCCTTGAGCATTTGAACTGTGAAGTCTTCCCATCAGGACATCTCACAGTGTCTCCCTGTGCCCTCTCTCTGCACCCCATCTCCATTAGGCCAGGCCTCGCCATTTCCCTCCTTAGAATCTTTCCAACCCCCAAAAGATGTGAATAAAGTTGGCTAATAATAATGTTTCTGGTACAATTTTTTTCAAAAACAAGCTGGAGCATGATAAACTGATCTTACGGTTCTGAAGAGAAGATGTACAAGAATGGCCTTGGTAATTCGGAGGAAAGAGAGCAATAAAAGAGGATTCATCCCACCTGCTTTTAAAACACGCTATAAAACTAAAATAATGTGAATAGCAAGACATTGGCGCAGAAACAGGGAAGTCAATCAAATGGACAGAACAAGTTTGCACTTTCTCACCGTGCCCTTGACAAGTCCTACTTGGCCAGTTTCTGCACCAGGACGACGTGATGCACCATGGGGCTGCAGATGAGCTGCCCTGCGCTGAAAACAAGTTTTCTAAAACTCTCATTTTTCCTTGAGCACTCAAAGTAGAGCACTCATTTAGAAGCTATTTCTTAATTTCAAAAACATAGCAATTTTACAATTATCTTGTTGATTTTTATCTTAACTGTGCTGTGGTCTGAGAACACACTATGTATGATTTAAATCTTTGAAATTTGCAGAGACTTGCCTTACAGCTTAGGGTGTCATCATTTTGTGTAGAAGACCTGTGTATCCTCAAAAAGAATGGGTATTGTGTTGGTGTTGGGGGCAATCTTCTCTATATGGTTATTAGGTCTTTTTATTTAATTGTATTGATCAACCCTTCCATACATGTGTGTCTGATTGGTTTATCATTTACTGAGAGAGGTGTTTGCAGACATCTCACTATGATTTCAATTTGTTTCTTTGTTTAGTTACATCATTCTTTGCTTTACATATTTTGAGGCTATGCTATTATTATATACATGTAAATTTAGGTTTTTATGTCTTCCTGGTTATTTAAAACTTTTATCATTATGGAGACTTAGAGAGAGGCCATACAAATGTAGAGAGAGGCCACATTGAAAAAGGTAGGAAGGGTAGAGACTTGATCAGGAGCCAAACTGACCCTGGGTATCTGACCGTGGGAGGGAGGGATGGCGTAGGCACGGAGAGGGGAGAGGAGCAGACCACCCATGCCAGGCACCCAAAGCACAGGGGATCTGCACTAGGAAGACAAATCCCCATAACATTTGGCTTTGAAAACCAGAGGGGCTTAACTCTGTGAGTTATTACAATCAGCAGGGCTTAATACCTGGAACTTTAAAAATCAGTGGGCTCGCCTGGGTGGCTCAGTTGATTAAGCATCTGACTCTTGGTTTCAGCTCAGGTTGTGACCTCAGGGTCATGAGATCGAGCCCTGTGTCTACCTCCACACTCAGCACAGAGTCTGCTTGAGTTTCTATCTCCCTCTCCCTCTGCCCCTCCCACTAGTGTGCTCTCTCTCTCTAAAATAAATAATCTTTTTTAAAAATTTAAAAAAATAAAAATCAGTGGGCCTGGCTCTGGGAGAGCCAGAGGGGGATAGAAAACTGAGTGCCTGCTCTTAAAGAGATAGCACAACAAACAGCCCCATGAAGATATAGCATAGAAGCAGCAATTTGAAAAATGCCTGGGGTATACGGGAGGAAGATTTGTTTACTAATCTCAGAGTGGGTGCTAGAAGGGTGTGGATTGTTGGGAGATACCTCCAAGAACAAAAGAGCTGGCAGGTGCCATTTCCCTCCCCTGACCCACAGCCTACATACACAGACACGTGTGGGAACAAATACAGTGTGAACACTCTCCACCCAGCTCCTGGCCCCCAGTCTTCTGCAGTCACACCCCATCCATCTCGGCCTCAGCAGTTTTCCCATTAGCTGCAAATCCCTTCCCACAGCGGACTGGCACAGGCCTTGATGACACTGCACCCCTGGCGCCGAGTTATCCTGTGGATGTGCCCCCAGCAGGAGTCCATCCAAAGCAGAGCCACAAGCTGGCAGTGTGCAAGCAACCCTGAGAGGAGGCACAGAGCACCCCCAACAAAATCAACCCAAGGAGGTCCACACCAAGACACATAGTAATTAAAATGGCAAGAAGTAGTGATAAAGAGAGAATTTAAAAAGCAGCAAGAGAAAAGAAAATAGTTACATACAAGGGAAATTGCATAAGGCCATCAGCTGATTTTTCAGCAGAAACTTTGCAGGCCAGAGGGTGTGGCATGATACATTCAAATGCTGAAAGGAAAATCTGCAGCCAAGGACACTCTATCCAGCAAGGTTCTCATTCAGAATAGAAGGAGAGCTAAAGAGTTTCCCAGACAAACAGAAGTTAAAGGAATTCATCACCACTAAGCCAGCCTTACAAGAAATGTTAAAGGGGACTCTTTGAGTGGAAAGGAAAGACCACAAGCAGGAGTAAGAAAAGTAGGAAACAAAAAAGCAGTAAAATTAAATGTATCTTTAAAAATCAATGAACTAATTCACGAAATAAAAGGATGTAAAGTATGACACCATATACCAAAAATGCGGAGAGGGAAGGAGTAAAAATTTAGTGCTTTTAGAATGGGTTCAAACTCAAGCAACCATCAACTTAATACAGATTGCTGTATGCAGAAGGTGTTATATATAAACCTAATGGTAACCACAAATCAAAAACCAGTAATAGATATGCAAAAATAAAAGGGAATCCAAGTATATCACTAAAGAAAGCCAGCACCCATGAGAGAAGAAAGTAAGAGAAGAACTACAAAAACAACCATAAAACAAGTAACAAAATGGCAACAAGTACATACCTATCAATAATTACTTTGAATGTAAATGGACTAAATGCTCCAATCAAAAGACATAGGATGATGGAATGGATAAAAAAGCAAGACCCACCTGTATGCTGCCTACAAGAGACTCATTTCAGACCTAGAGAGACACCTGAAGATGGAAAGTCAGAGGATGGAGAAGCATTTATCATGCATATGGAAGTGAAAAGAAAGCAGGGTAGCAATACTTCTATGGGACAAACTAGATTTAAAACAAAGACTGTGACAGGAGACAAAGAAGGTCACTACATCATCCTAAAGGGAACAATCCAACAAGAAGATATAGCAATTGTAAATATTTATGCACCCAACATGGGAGCACCCAAATACAGAAAGCAGCTAATAACAAGCATAAAGGAAGTAATAAATAGTAATACAATAACAGTAGGGGACTTTATTTATTTATTTATTTTTAAAGATTTTATTTATTTATTTGGCAGAGAGAGACACAGCAAGAGAGGGAACACAAGCAGGGGGAGTGGGAGAGGGAGAAGCAGGCTTCCTGTGGATCAGGGAGCCCAATGTGGGGCTCGATCCCAGGACCCTGGGATCATGACCTCAGCCGAAGGCAGATACTTAATGACTGAGCCACCCAGGTGCCCCAACAGTAGGGGACTTCAACACCCCACTTACATCAATGGATAGATCATCCAAACAGAAAATCAACAAGGAAACTGGGGCTCTGAATGACACATTGGACCAGATGGATCTAACAGATACATTCAGAGCATTCCATCCTAAAACAACAGAATATATATTCTTTTCAAGCATATGTGGAACATTCTCTAGGACAGATCACATGTTAGGCTACAAAACAAGTCTCAACATACTCAAAAAGATCCAAGTCATACCATGCATCTTTTCCAACCACAATGCTATGAAACTATAAATCAACCACAAAAAAATCTGGAAAGACCACAAATACATGGAGGTTAAATAACATGCTACTAAACAATGAATGGGTCAATTAAGAAATCAAAGAGGAAGTAAAAAAAAAAATACATGGAAACAAATGAAAATGAAAACAGCCTAAAATCTTTGGGATGCAGCAAAAGCGGCTATAGAGGGAAGTTTATAGCAATACAGGCCTACCTCAAGAAGTAAGAAAAATCTCAATTAAACAACCTAACCTTAGGCCTAAAGGAACTAGCAAAAGAAGAACAAACAAAACCCAAAACCAGTAGAAAGAAGGAAATAATAAAGAGCAGAAATAAATGATATAGAAACAAAACAAAACAAAACCAGTAGAACAGATCAATGGAACCAGGAGCTGATTCTTTGAAAAGATCAACAAATTAGTAAACATCTATCCAAATTCATCAAAATAAGATAGAGGAGTCAAGGGGCGCCTGGGTGGCTCAGTCGTTAAGTGTCTGCCTTGGGCTCAGGTCATGATCCCGGAGTCCTGGGATCGAGCCCCACATCAGGCTCCCTGCTCAGCTGGAAGCCTGCTTCTCCCTCTCCCACTCCTCCTGCTTGTGTTCCCTCTCTCGCTGCCTCTCTCTGTCAAATAAATAAAATCTTTAAAAAAAAAAAAAAAAGAGGAGTCAAAATCATAAATGCAAGAGGAGGAACCAAAACTACAGAAAGAAAGGATTGTAAAGGAATAATATCAAAAATTATATGCCAAAATATCGGACCACCTAGAAGAAAAGGATAAGTTCCTAGAAACATATAACCTCCCAAAACTGAATCAGGAAGAAATAGAAAATTTGAACAGATTGATTACCAGCAATGAAATTGAGTCAGTAATCAAAACTCCCAACAAACAAAAGTCCAAGACCAGGCGGCTTCAGAGGTGAATTCCACCAAACATTTAAATAAGAGTTAATACCTATTTTCACCCTATTTCAAAAAATAGAAGTGGAAGGAAACTTCTAAATTCATTCCATGAGGCCAGAATTACCCTGATACCAAAACCAGATAAAGACACCTACAAAAAAAAGAGAACTGCAGGCCAATATTTCTGATGAACACAGATGTGAAAATCCTCAACAAAATATGAGCAAGCCAAATCCAACAATACATTAAAAAGATTATTCATCATGATCAAGTGGGATTTATTCCTGGGATGCAGGAGTGGTTCAATGTAAGCAAATCAGTCAATTTGATATATCACATCAATAAGAGAAAGGATAAAAACCATATGATCATTTCAATAGATGCAGAAAAAGCATTTGATGAAGTACCATATCCATTCATGATAAAAGCCCTCCACAAAGTACATTTAAAGGGAACATATCTCAACCTAATAAAGGCTATATATGAAAAATCCACAGCCAACCTCATACTCGATGGTGAAAAACCGAGAGCTTTTTCCCAAAGATCAGGAACAAGACAAGGATGTCCACTCTCACCAATTTTATTCAGCACAGTACTGGAAGTCCTCGCCACAGCAATCAGACAACAGAAAGAAAGAAAAGCATCCAAATTAGTAAGGAAGAAGTAACACGATTTGCAGATGCAGTGGATTCCAGGGCAAGGTGCAGAGGATAACTTCATAGTGTTTGGCTTACATCATGGAAGTGAGATTTGAGAGGGAAAGAGGGCAGGTGATGTGGGGTAGAACAAGAAAGAGAAGGGCAGGCAGAAAAGAACCATCTAATCTGAGTGAGAAGCAAAGTGAGGACACGCAGGGTCGATGGACTGGAGGTCTTGGTGATATCAAAGAATTACTGGAAAGCCGGCGTTGGTGGTATAGTGGTGAGCATAGCTGCCTTCCAAAGAATTACTGGAGTGAGGGTATCCAAAGGACATAGCTGGGAAGTCGGCATGAAAATAAAGATAGGCTTGGTGGCAAGAAAACATATCTACATTTTAAAATAATCTTTATTTGCTCATCATATACATTTTAACATGCATTCTATTGATATATATTACATTTATTTTTCAGTAATAATTGAATAATTTATTATATAGTGTAAATCACAAAATAGGATTCCTGAATTACAAGCATTTCTGTATAATGTGTGAGGTGAGCCAGGGTAATGGAACATCAATGGTATTAATCTCAAAGAAAAACAGATCAACATTTCCGTTACCAAGTGTGAATTTAGGTATTTAAGGAGATTAATTCCACCCCTGGATTCTCGTATCTTCAGAATTAAAGAGGTAGTATATATAATCAGAAAAGCAATTCTGATGTTCAATCAATGAGAGGTGTGTGTGTGTGTGTGTTGTATTAGAAACATCAACATGTTAAAATAGAAGCCTTGTGAACAATCACATTTTCTAGGGATAAATTTGCATGGCTGTGCCTTAATCCTGCAAATATCATCAAAAACTACAGTGAGTGGCAGAAACAGATAAATTAGTTGCCTATCTTCACCACTGAAACAATGTTTTCACATGTTCAGAAGAGGATTTCCCAATTTTTTCAAGGTATGGATTTTTATTATTGATTTTTCTATCGATTTTAAAAGATTTTTGTCTACAAAACTTATTTTCTTACTAGTTAGTATTCATATTTTTTATTAATCAAAGAACTTTCCATTTGTTAGAATTTATAAGCATGAAATGACTAATTTTGTCCCTGAATCAGTATCATTTCAGTCCCAGTGAAATTTTACCATTGAGGGAAGTTTCTGCAGCCTTGTTTTGACAAATGTATGATTTCAACAAAGCTTTCTGAAAAACTGAAAACAGCTCATGAGCCCTCTTACCTGATTCTCTTAATGAACCCTATTTGGGGAATCAATCTATTAAGGAACAAAATGTCTATTAGTACATTCTCCTTTTACAATTCTATTTTAAGTTTTTCCTCCTTCCTGTTTCCTTATGGTCATTCATTTATCTATTTCTCTTCTTCCTTCTCTTTTTCTAACCCAACTTTTGCTCCCCCACCCCTTTCTGGTTTCCTCGTTGTCCCCTAGAGAATTGTGTCTCCTCTCATTCTATTTCTTCAATGCTTGGATTCAATCTCCTTCCGTTACGCTTTGTTTCCCATAGACGATCTGTTCCTGCATGGTCATCGGTTCTTTTCCAGAGAATTAGGTATGGAATAAGTAAAACATAAATTATCTGGCTATGTAGTGACCCACAAACATAAGATATGTGAACATCTCACAAGTGCAACATGTAATTATCCATTCTTGATGTCAATAAGGCGTAAGTCTCTTTGGTATAAGCCTCTTGTGTTCAAGATGTAGCATCAGTAAATTCTTGAATTTTGTTTGTTTGGCATCTCTGTGAATTAAAGATATTAAGTAGAAATCTCACTTTAATACTTTCATTTTTTACTGCATTGGGACAAATTTTTTAAAAGATTTATTTTAGAGAGAGCGTGCACGCAAGTGGGGGAGGGGCAGAAGGCGAGGGAGAGAGACTCTTTCTCACGCTCCACACTGAGCACAGAGCCCCATGCAGGGCTCAATCTCACAACCCTGAGATCATGACCTGAGCTGAAATCTACAGTCGGACACTTAACGACTGAGCCACCCGGGCGCCCCTGGGACAAATTTTTAATCTTATTCTTCAGTTGGAGTTACACAGCCTTTGAGGCTTCGAGGTCAGCGGGAATCTGAAACTGGAATGTGAGCTGGACTATGACTCTTCTCCCAACTTTTGCCGGATTCGCCAAGTGACTGACTGTAGGTCACAGGACGCTCCTGTTGATTTCATCAGGTGGAGACAGTCCGTGTTTACTCCTCACTTACCACGTGCTACTCATTCTTTCAGAAGTGCCTGACGCGTGACCCAGCCCTGGGAGGTAGGTGTTATTATTAGATCCACTTTACAGATGAAAACCTGACACACAGGAGGCTCACTAATTTGCCCAAGGTCACACGGTAGGTGACAGAGCCAAGATTTTAATTGGAGAAGTCAGATTCCAAGTCTGAGGTGCTGACCACCGTACTTTATTGCTTCCCCGATGCAGCAAGTGCAAAATGCACACGCTGACCTCCTGACTTACCCTCATCTCTGCTCCAGTTCATCCACCCGCTCACAGAGAAGCACCTCGGACCATCTCTCGGAACTGCTTGACCTCTGTGCTTTCTCCATCCTTCCGTGCTTCCTGGCTTTCCTAACCAGTGACCATGCTTGGCATCTCCACTGAGCCCCCCTGACTCTACTCTCCTAGCACGGCTCATGCCTCTTCTCTGCCTCCCTCACTTCTCTGTCACCCTGGGAGGACTTGCCAAGGCTCTAATCCACCTTGCATTTTTCTTCCTTTTGACTTCACCCACTCTTGCTGTCTGGAATATTCTTTCTACCACCCCTCCCCTCCATTTCAGCTTTACGAAGAACTTAACCCAAACTCTGAGCCACTCTCCGAACACCACCTCCCCTCCCCACCCAAAGACTACCTTTTCCAGAATGCTCTTCCTGGTCATTTCAAAAGGTCAGATGTAATCTCTCTCTCCTCAGTGTTTGTAACACAAATATAGTCTACCTTATAATCCAGTTATATGTGAATTCCCTTAGCATCCCCTCTAGCTTATAATCGTAATTTAGAAGATCTAGCCCAATGCTTTGTGCTAGCCTGGAGAACAGAACAAAGAACTGAAGTATAGAACAAAGAACTTCACAACTGAAAAAAATGTTCTACTTTGATCCTTAATTTTACTGGTAAGGACACTGATGCCCAGTTTAAGAGGCAAGTCATACTGACAGTGGGAGACAGAAATTCACAGTTCCTTCCTTCCTTATTGCCTACCATGAATAAAATCGCATGTGCTGGGCGCCTGGGTGGCTCAGTTGGTTAAGCGACTGCCTTCGGCTCAGGTCATGATCCTGGAGTCCCTGGATCGAGTCCCGCATCGGGCTCCCTGCTCAGCGGGGAGTCTGCTTCTCCCTCTGACCCTCCCCCCTCTCATGTGCTTGCTCTCTCTCATTCTCTCTCTCTCAAATAAAAAAAAAAAAAAAAAAAAAAATCGCATGTGCTCTGGGCTCTGTGCTAAGCACAGGCAAGAGTATTTACTTTTAAGAAATTCAGAGTCTACTGACCAGAAAAGAAAACAGATTATTATGACACAATGTGATGGGATAGCTGTCTGTGGAATAAATAAACATATAAATAAACACATGAGTCAAAGAATTCACTATCTTTGTAGTAATATTACATGGTCTTTCTAACAGTAAGTGTGAGGAAACATAACTTTTAATTCAGTTAGTAAAATTACATCCCAAGTGGTAGGAAGAAGTGTCAAATCTAATTTGAGCCAGAAAGGCTGATCTCCATCAGCCTGAAAAAAAAAAAAAAAAGAGAGAGAGAAGTCTATTGCAAATGGAGAGGTGAGGTTTTCCATCATACTCTGTCTCTAGTTTTGCTCCCTTTGGTTCTTGTTGCTGCTTTGCATGTGTTCAGGATTTAGCTCTGAACACTCACTGACAACCTGGGATAATTTCTGTCATGTTTATTAACTGGCTGTGTGTTCACCTCAAGCAGACTGAAGATTCTATGGACTTGGACTGGACGCACCCACTATTCATTTATTTACTTATTTTTAAACTCGAATGTTCTTCTTGTAATGTTAGCTCTTCTCACTCCCCCGAAAGTCAGGTTTTCTAGCAGGTATGGTGCCTACTTAATTCAGATGCCAGAAAGAGTGGGATGAGGTTTCCGACAAGGGTGTCTCCCAGACCTCCCGGATGCCTGACCTGGGCAGCTCAGGTCTGCTCTACCCACAGTGCATCAGGACCTCCAGCTGGGTGGTGTTAAAGGTAGTTTTATTTGAAAATGGTTCCAAAACCTGTAAAAGAGATAAAGCAGAGAAATATGTTTTGGAAACTTCCATGACCATTGTTTCGCCGGGCTCTGTTCCGTACCTGGTACTCAGCCCGCCCTAAGAGATGGCACTTCCATACTGTTTCAGCTCTTCGTGTAGACTAGCATTTTCAGTGTGTTGAATGCAGTCCCTTCCAACGGGACAACTGTGCCTTATTTTTATTTTACCATGACGGGCCTTGCTTTAAGGAATTCTCCTATGTGAAAATAGAGATTTATATTCTGTACACAAAAGCATTCGACCCTGGTACTAGTAAGGGTACAGGTGAGTGAGTCCTCTCCTATGTGTACCTGGGGAGGACACTGGCTTACTGGAACGGCCAGGCAGAGCGCACCGGATGCCGCCACTCCACCCCTCAGGACGCATCCTGAGGAAATCACTATGAGAGTGTGCAAGACGCACCTACGTGTTAATTTGCCGAATCACTGTTTCAAATAGTGAAAAGTTAGAAATGGCTTATAGGTAGATCACAGATGGTTCAGTAAACAGGCAGGTACAAAAGTCCGTATGATATGATTCTATTTTTACAAAAAGTGCGTGTGGACAGGCTTGCAAACGAAAAGGAAAGATTAACCAGGCACCAAGATCTAAACAGCTCTCTTGGGGTGGTGGGTTTATTTGTGGTTTTAACTCTTTTCTTGGAATTTTTTTTGAATTTAACTTTAAAAAATTTTTTTAAATACCTTTTCTCAAATCTTCTATAGTAGAGATATATTATTTTTATAACCAGAAAAATAGTAAATAAACTCATAAATCCCATTTGAAGAGAGACAAAGATAAACTAGGCTGTGACTGTTTCTCAAGATTCATTAGGGGATACTCTTACATTTACGACCTGCATTATCAAAACAATAGAACAAAATAGTCTTTAGCATCAATATTCTAGAAGCTTCCAAGAGGAAACTATTTTCTTAGGAAAAATAACCTCTCAAATCTCCCCAAAAGCTGCTTCATTCTTCTTCCAGAAGAAGAAGTCAGGTATATGTTCTGTTGAAAATGAACAAAAGTTAAAATGCTTTACAACCATTACAAAGTTTGAGGTTTGAGGCTCCTGACTGGCTCAGCTGATGGAGCCTGTGACTCTTGATCTTGCAGTCGTGAGTTCAAACCCCACGTTGGGTATAGAGATTACTTAGAAATAAAACCTTAAAAAATTTTTTCTGAGGCTGATCTGTGTGTCTCAACACAAGGGATACCAAAGATACACTGATGAGTAAAAAAAATGTAAGTTACAGAGCATATGTACTAGGAGAACATTAAAACAACAACAACAACAATAACAAACTTTTCCCTCCACCTATATGGGACATTTTATTGAGAACAACTCTATTTAGATGAATGTTGATACACTCAGAAACTGGCCTGGGACGCTATCCACTGAGCTTATCGAGAGTTATTAAGAGTTTGCCCTGGAGAGTGGGTGGAGGAAAGGCAGGAAACAGGGTTTTGTGGGAAGGGTGGGGTAGATTATTTACTTTTTATTTTACAAGCTTCAACATTCTTTACATTTTCTAAATGTAAATTTTTTGAAAACATTCAAAAGGAAATAAGTAAAAGAAAGAAAGAAGGAAATTTTAAGACATGCCTGTGTTTGCAAGCCAAGGCAGAGCCAGATGGTAAGTTCTGCTTATTTACTATTAAATTCCTGCATTTTTCAGAAGGTCAGTAGTAAAGATAAGAAATGATTCTCCCTCTTGGTGATTCTTTTGCAAATATAAAAATGGCAAATTGGCCTTTCTGACATTTCAGCTCAAATGTTCCAGATATAATCTTAAAGATGTACACAGTTTTGTAATGAGACACTTACATGGTTTTGAATTGGAGGCAGGAAGAAACTCAGTGGGTCATTCCCCTTAACCAACCAGTCCACCAAATTCACAAGGGGCTGGGCACAGGCTAAAATGTGACATAGGAAAGGACTGTCTTCAACGACCATGTCCTTGTCACATAAACACCACCCCTCATTCTCATCTTGCCAAATACACACCTTCCCTCTAATAATGTCCCTTCATCTCCTTTACCAAAAACTACTTCCAGAAGGGACTGAAACACATTTGTATGAATGTAAAATTATGACTCTTTAAAATATTACTTTCCTACTTTCCTAAGATTTGCTTTTCACAGGTTAACAAAGGAATGAAGCTCTAATGGTGGAATCTCACATATCCATCAGAATCTGGGGGCATAGTCAGGCCCTGACTCTGCTTATATACACCCATGACCTCCTCTGCAGTGGTCTTGCATGTGGCAGGCATTTTAAGACTTACAGATGATGGTATATGTCAGGATCCTGCTGCAGCCAGGTTTGGAATCCTATATACAAGTCATCCCAGCAAAGACCATTCTTCACCATGTGTCTGATGACGTCAACCCGGCTCCGGATCTGAAACAGATACGGGACAGCTAGCAGGGCTGACCCAGCCAGCACAGAGTATCGACCTCTCATGTCCCTGGGAGAATCAGCTGCCTGTGATGGCAGGGGCTTGGACAGTCCTGGAGAAAAGTCAAATGGAGTAGATATCACAGGCTCGGGGAGAGAAGCGACCATGAGGGCTTCAGAAACCCAGGGAAGGAGAACAGGAAAGGGCTCAGGAGCTGGGGAGCAGGCATAGCGACTGAGAGTACAGAGTCCCATCGCTGGGTTCAAATCCAGCCTCCGGCTGTGGGAAATTGGCAACCATTCTGCACCCTGATTTTCTCACCTATAACATGAATATAATGGAACCTTCCTCAGAGGCTGTCATGCAGATTAACAGAGTCAAGACTTAAAAGGAGGCCTGGCACACGGTAAGCTCTCTGTGAATGTGTGCACTGCAGGGTTACTCTGTAGGTGGAGCGTTTATTCTCCTTCCAGAACATTCAGAGGCAAAGCAAAGACTGCAAGTTTACAGCGATCTGTGTGTTTCAGGCCTGCCACAGAGCAGGGGTCCCTTAATTAGGTGGTCAAGCCCTTTCAAGAATCCCCACTCCTGACACGGAAGCTGTTGAACAGTCAAAGGAGCACAGGATTAGAAGACGAGCGGAGTTGGTTTTGAGTGTCAGCCCCGCGCTTACTAATCAGGCGACCTTCACCTTGCTAAGCCTCTCTTACTGGGCTGTTGTGAGACAAAAATGGTATCGTTTATAAAAAGGAGCTTGGGGTAGCATGCAGGGGCAGGATGCTAAGATCAGACGTGGCTTTGACATTTCATTAGTACCCGTGTTCAAGTTTCCCAGGAGCTTTTCCAGTGTCGGGAATCAGCTTTCTTTCCCCAGGAAATAGCACATGAGTGCCGGCCAAGGCCAACTGTCATAAATGGCAGGCTCTTCAGTGACACAGAAGGATTCAAAGATGGGCACCTTGGATTTATTTCTCTGGCCTGCACCGTCCCTGTAAAACCATATGCATTGTGCTCCGAAACACAGCTCAGAGGCCCTGTTCTTTTGCCAGCAGATTTAGAAACTTGACGGCACAGTTTGGTCAGGATGAGGCTGCCCCTCATAAGATGTGGGATCCAGATCTAGTTCCTCACAGTGGAGGGGAGATGGCCTTTCTGACCTTTCATTCCAGAGGATGGGAGTCTCCCCCCACGGGAGCCTGGGGGACAGGACTGAGAAATATTTAGGGTAGAAAATGGGAAGGTCTAAATAACTGATTAGCTCTGGGGATGAGGGGAAGGGAAGGGTGGAGGGTTACTCCCCTGTGTCTAGTGTGGCTCATGGTCAGGGGACAACATTGCCAACAATCCAGAAAAGGAGAAAGAGCAGTTCTAGAGAAGGAAGAGGGTATGTTGAATTTCGAACAGGTTGAAAAGGAGGTACCAAGGACTTGGGAATCTGGGTGATGATATATCTAGTGGGCAGTGGATGGTAAAGAATCACAAGCATGACTATGTTGTAGGGCGAGACATGAGGGTTTTGGAATCATTAGCAGAGAAGTGGTGCCCCCAGACGAGGTCACCCAGGAAGAGACTCGAGGGGAAGAGTGAGTTGAACAGAGAGCCCTAGAGGGAAACAAGCTTTTAGTGATGCCTGGAGAAAGAGAGACCCCAAAATAATGCAGAAGGATAGTCAGGAAGTGAAAAAAACAAGGGGTAGCGTCATAGGAATGGAGAAAGGACTCCAGGTCAAAAAGATGGACTGGGTGGCTCAGTCGGTTAGGCGTCCGACTCTTGATTTCGGCTCAGGTCATGATCTCAGGATTGTGGGACCGAGCCCTGTGTCGGGCTCTGTGCTCAGCACAGAGCCTGCGTGAGAACTCTCTCTCCCTCTCCCCTTGTCCGTCTCCCCACCCCGCACCACATTCTTTCTCTCTCTCTCCCAAATAAATAAATAAATCTTAAAAAACAAAAAAAAGATGGACAGATTACATGCATAAACGTGTCTTCTGTGTACTTCCAGGCCCAACTAAAATGTTCACAACACACTCACACAGGTATAAGCTGCCAGAGAACAGGAAGCAAAGCGAGTCATTGACAAGCAGGAGATTTCACCTAAGTTGAATCTGGAAAGCAGGCTGAGGAGTGGCAACCAAAGACAGAGTCACAGGATCCTGGAGCGCGAGAGGAGGGGCGTCCGGACGTGCAGGGAGTAGAGGTGGGTTCCCAAGGACAACTGTGAGGACACACAGCACAACGTACATCAAACAGCTGACCCCTTCCTATGCCTGTGCTTTGCTCTCACCAAGTACCTTCAGACAGTTCTCTGAGTAAATGGAATCGATTTCAGGGGGAGAACAAGGGCAAGTGGGATCCGTGTGATGTCTTGAAGCAAGGAGCTCCACACCTTGGTACTTGGGAGAACCCCAGCCTCACAGCCAGCTCCTCACTTCCATACCTCAAACTGGTGACCTCCTGCCCAAAGACAGCCTAGACGTTGTTTCACAGTCCCTTTTAAAAACTGAATTAGCTTTCTGCTAAGTTGTCAATCTGGGTATTTCACATAAAAATCCAGACTTCCAAGTACTCTGGAAAACTTCAGATCAGCTGGAGCTCCTCAGGCGCGGCCCCCTGCCAACCCAGCTTTGTCCTTTCCACATCCGCACCCAGCTCTCCTGAGCACAGGATCTGCCTTGGGCCAGCTGTGGGCGCCGAAGCAGGTAGTCCCCGCCTTTAAGGAGAGGCTGCTGGGGGACAAGTGCTGTACCTGTACGGAGAGCCCTAAATCAAGGACCTAGACCAAGTCCTAAGCTTGAAAAGTCTTTTTATTGGTAAACAGAGATGAATCCCTTACTCCTTGAAAGTCACTTACAAATGAAGAAAGATCAGCCTGCGGTAAGCAACATTGCATACAAGAAGCCGAAGGAGCGATGTCTTCGGGTGTCCAGGGAGAGTGACTTGCCCGCCAGCATCCTGTGCTCAGCTAACCTGCCCTGCGGCGGGAGGCCGGAAAGTATTTAAAGTTCAGCTCCCACGCACCCTTTCTTCAGCAGTTACAAGCAGAGAGTCCAAAGCCAAGGCGGCTTAGACCTGGCTGGGGTCTGGGAGCAGATAAGGGTGGTGCAGGGTGACAGATCTGCAGCAGACCTCGAGGAGCCCATCCAGACTGGAGCAGGAGGAGGAGGTCGACTACCAGAGCCATGCATCTAGGAGAGAGGGAGAGTTGGTGAAACGGAAAATACACTTACGAGTTTGAAAAACTCATGGTTAAGAAAAGGTAGCATGAGAGGGATCCGGGTGGCAAGCAGAGGAGCTCTTCCAAGGACAGGCATAAGCAAACTTCAGCATAAGAAATCTCACTAAAATCCTGGCATATAGGGGTGCCCTGGTGGCTCAGTCGGTTAAGTGTCTGCCTTCAGCTCAGGTCATGATCCCAGGGTCCTGGGATCGAGCCCCGCATCGGGCTCCCTGCTCAGCAGGGAGTCTGCTTGTCCCTCTCCTGTTCCCCCTGCTTGTGCTCTTGTGCACGCTCTCTCTTTCTCTCAAATAAATAAAATCTTAAAAAAAAAAAAATCCTGGCAGATAAAAGCACCAAAAGCCACATTACAGAGGGCCAAGTATGCAGCAGGCGTGATGATTCAGCCCACAGTACATTTACGTCTGCCACAGAGCTGCTGTTTGCGTCACCCAACAGATGCATTGTGAAAAGCTGTGAAAAGGTGACTTTTGGTTAAATATTTTACATGAACCTGTGAATCAAAAAAGTCCAAAGATGAATCTCCTTTAAGGCTAACAGATACCTTAATGTATAGATTTGGTGAATTCAGATTTGAGAAGCAACACAGTGGCTAATACCTAGACTCTGGAGCTAGACCCCTGAGGTCAGTCCTCCACACCATCGCTTATGAGCTGGACAGCCTCAGACAAGCTCCTGGACATCATGGCGATGTCCTCATCCACAAGTGGGGAATATAGTGATATCTCGTCCATAAGGTTGTTGTCGAATAAATGACATATAATTTTATAAAGTGCTTCAAACTATGTAAGCGTTTATTAAATAAAGCAATATATTTAATAGATCCATTTTGCTTAAAATGGGTGCTTCGCACAGGGTCTTCCTATATGTGAAAACCCAGTTTTTTAAAACCCAGAAAGCAGGCAGTAGGTTATTGGTTCTACTGAAGTTTTAGCCTAGGATTCTCTTCAATGGCAAGTACTTTGCTGAACACCAAAATACAAGTCAAATGATTAAAATGTAGCTTAAGAACATATCTGATCTGGGGGCGCCTGGGTGGCTCAGTCGTTAAGTGTCTGCCTTCGGCTCAGGTCGTAATCCCGGAGTCCTGGGATCAAGCCCCACATCAGGCTCCCTGCTCGGCAGGAAGCCTGCTTCTCCCTCTCCCACTCCCCCTGCTTGTCGTTCTTGCTCTCGCTATCTCTCTATCAAATAAATGAATAAAATCCTAAAAAAAAAAAAAAAAGAAATGAAGAATGCCTTCGATGAGCTCATTAGTAGCCTGGACATGGCTAAGGAAAGAATCTCTGAGCTTGACGCTATGACAATAAAGACTTCTAAAACTGAAAAGCAAAGAAAAAAGACTGGAAAAAAAAAATGGAATGTAATATCCAAGACCTGTGGGAGAACTAAAAAAAGGTATAAATAACATACATATAATCAGAATACTAGGAAGAGAATAAAGAGAGAAAGGAACAGAAAAAAAAATATTTGCAATAAAAATGACTGAGAATTTCTCCCAAATTAATGTCAGACATCAAACCATAGATCCAGGAAGTTCACAGAACACCAAACAGGATAAATGCAAAATAAAATAAAATAAAATACATAAATAAATTTACACCTAGGCATATCATATTCAAACTGCAGAATATCAACAATAAAGAAAAAATCTTGAAAGAAGGAGGAAAAAAATCTTACCTCTATAGAGGAGCTAAGATAAAAATTACACACTAATTCTTGGAAACTGTGCCAACAAGAAAAGAGTGGAGTGAAACGTTTAAAGTGCTGAAAGAAAAAGGCCCACCAATCTAGTATTCTGTATCCTGCAAAATTATCCTTCAAAAGTAAAGGAGAAATGAAGACTTTCTAAGACAAACAAAAATTGGAGGAATGTGTCACCAGTAGACCCACCCCACAAGAAAAGTAAAAAGAAGTTCTTCACAGAAAAGGAAATGGTATAGGTTAGAAACTTAGATCTATATAAAGAAAGAAGGAGCATTAAAGAAGGAATAAGTCAAAGTCAAATAAATTTTTTTCCTTAGGTGATATAACAGATAACAGTTGGTTCAAAATAATAATAGCAAAAATGTATCCAACTATTTTAGCTTATATATAATTGAAATTAATGACAATGATACAAGGGAAGGGAGGAAATTATTATAAGGTATCTGTACTACTTGTGAAGTGTTATCATGTTATTTGAAAGTGGACTTGGACTAGCTGTAAACCTATATTGCATACTCTAGGGAAACCATTAAAAAAGTTTTTAAAAATACGATTATTGACATGCTAAGAAAGGAGAGAAAATGGAATCATATAGAATGCTCAATTAAAAACACAAAAGGCAAAAAAAAGAAGAGTGGAAGAAAAAAATAGAAACAAATAACAAGAGCAATGAATAGAAAAGAGGGACAAATATGGTAGTTATAAACCTAACTATATCAATAAATACTTTAAGCATCAAAGGTCTAAATATACCAATTAAAAGACAGACTGTCAGACTAGATCAAAAAGCAAGATCCAGCTATAGGCTGTCTGTAAGAAACCAGCTTTTTTTTTTTTTTATTTGAGTATAGTTGACACACAATGTTACATTAGTTTCAAGTTTTCTCTTCAAGTTTTCATGGAACATTCACTAATACAGACCACATTTGGGGCCATAAAACAGACCTTAATAAATTTAAAGGAATAGAAATCATACAATTTATTCTCTAAGAGCACAAAAGAATTAAACCAGAAGTCAATAACAAAAAAATTGCTGGAAAATCCCCAAATGCTTAATGATGAAACAACACACCTCAAAATAAAGCATGTGTCAAAGAAGAAATCTCAAAAAAAAAATTTCTCATATTTTAAACTAAATGAAAATACGAGTCACCAAAATTTGTGAAATGCAGTGAAAGCAGTGTTTATGGAGAAATTTATGGTGTTGAATGCATATATTAGAAAAGAGATATCTAAAATTAGTAATACAAGCTTCCACCTCAGGAAACTAAAGCAGAGCAAATTAAATCCAAAGTAAGCAGACAAAAAGAAATAATAAAAATTAGAGCAGAAATCAATGAAATTGGAAAAAGAGAATCTTTAAAGAAAATGAACAAAACCAAAAGCTGGTTCTTTGAATGGATCAATCAAATTGTTAAGTTTCTAGACAGGTTAACTAAGAAAAGAAAGAAAACACAAATTACTTATATCAGAAATGGCAAAGGGGACAACACTACAGATCCCATGAACATTAAAAGAAAAAGAAAGGAATACTATGAATAATTCTATGCTCACAAATTTGATAAGCTAGATGAAACAGACCAATTCCTTGAAAAAAAAACCTGCCAAAACACACACAAGAAGAAACAGACAATCTCAATAGGTTGATGTCTATTAAATAGATTGAATCAGTAACAAATAACATTCCAAAACAAAAAAACATCAGGCTCAGATGAGTTGACTGGTGAAATCTACCAAACATTTAAGGAAAAAATTATACCAATTCTCTACAATTTCACTCTGAATATAGAGGCAGAGGGAATACTTTCTAATTCATTCTATGAGCCCATCATTACACTAATATCAAAACCAGATAAAGATGTTCCAAGAAAACTATAGACCAATATCTCCCATGAACATAGATGCAAATATCCTTAGTAAAATAATAGCAAATCGAATTCAACATTATGTAAGAAGAATGATACACCACAGGTAGGATGTATTCCAGGTAATGAAACACTGGTTCAACAGTAAAAAATCAATCAATGTAATCCATCAAGTCAACCACCTAAAGAATAAAAATCACATGATCATATAATAGATACAGAAAAAGCATTTGGGGCACATGGTGGCTCAGTCGGTTAAGCATCCGACTCTTGGTTTCAGCTCAGGTCATGATCTCAGGGTCATAGGATCAAGCCCCACATCGGGCTCCACACTCAGTGCAGAATCTCCTGGAGATGTTCTCTCTCCCTCTCCCTTGCCCACTCCTCCCCCCCACTTGCACTCGCTCTCTCTTTCTAAATAAATAAATTCTTTAAAAAAAAAAAGAAAAAGAAAAAGCATTTGGCAAAATCTAATGCCCATGCATGATAAAAACACCATAAACTAGGAATTGAGGGGGAACGTCCTCAACTTGATAAACAACATCTTCAGACAACCAAAAGCTAACATCAAACTTAATGCTGAGAAACTAGAAGCTTTCCTGCTAAGATCAGGAACAAAGAAAAATGTTCCCTCTCACTACTTTTTTTTTTTTTTTTTTTTTAAGATTTTGTTTATTTACCTGAGAGAGAGAATGGGAGACAGAGAGCATGAGAGGGGGAGGATCAGAGGGAGAAGCAGACTCCCTGCTGAGCAGGGAGCCCGATGTGGGACTCGATCCAGGGACTCCAGGATCATGACCTGAGCCGAAGGCAGTTGCTCAACCAACTGAGCCACCCAGGCGCCCCCCTCTCACTACTTCTTTTCAACATTGTGCTAGGACTCAACATTGTGCTGGAAGTCCTAGATAAGACATTAAGACAAGAAAAAGAAATAAACATATATAGATTGAGAAAGGAGAAATAAAACCATCTTTGTTTGCAGATGACATGATCATATATGGAGAAAACCTGAGAATCAACAACAACAAAAATCTTGGAACTAACAAGCAATTATAGCAAGGTTACAGGATCCAAGGTTAATATACAAAAGTCAATCACTTCCCTATATATCAACAATACACAAGGAGAGTTTGAGATCAAAAACACAATACTATTTACATTAACAGCTAAAAAGATGAAATACTCAGGTGTAAATCTAACAAAATATATATCAGATCTACATAATGGTGAAAAAAATCAAAGAACTAAATAAATGAAAGATTCCATGTTCACGGATGGGAAGACAATATTGTCAGGATGTCACTTCTTCCCAGCTTGATCCATAGAATCAACACAATTTCAGTCAGAATCCTGGCATGTTATTATGTGGATATCAAATGATATGAAGAGGCAAAAGACCCAGAATAACCAATACAATAGTGAAGGAGAAGAACGAAGTCAGAAGATTGAAACTACCAGACTTCAGCACTTACTATAACGCTACAAAAATCTACAAATCAAGACAGAGTTGCAAAAGAATATACAAATAGGTCAATGGAACAGAGTAGAGAGCCCCAAAATAGACCTACACAAATACAGTCAACTGATCTTTGACAAAGGAGCAAAGATAGTCTTCTCAACAAATGGTGCTGGAACAACTGGACATTCACATCCAAAAGAATAAACCTAGACCATACTCTTCTTACAAAAATCCATTCAAAATGGCTCAGATACCTAAATGCAAAATGCAAAACTATAAAACTCCTAGAAGATTACACAGAAAATCTAGATGACCTTGGGTCATGACTTTTTAGATACAGCACATAAGATTTCATCCATGAAAGAATTATTGATAAGCTGGGTGTCATTAAAAGCAAAAACTTCTGTTCTGTGAAAGATACTGTCAAGAGAAGGAGAACACAAGCCATAGATGGGGAGAAAATATTTGCAAAAAAAACCATATCCAATAGAAGGCTGTCATCTAAAATAAACAAAGAACTCTTAAAACTCAACAATAAGAAAACATACAATCCCATCAAAAAATGGGCCAAAGATCTGAAGAGACATCTCACAAAAAACAGACTGGTGGCAAATAATCATATGAAAAGCCACTCAACATCAAATGTCATTAGGGAATTGCAAATTAAAATAACAACTGGATACCATTATACACCTATTAGAATGGCCCAAATCCAGAACACTGAAAATATCAAATGCTGGCGAGGATACGGAGCAACAGGAACGTTCATTTATTTCTGGTGGGAATGCAAAATGGTACAGCCACTTTGGAAGATAGTTTGGTGGTTTCTTATAAAACTAAACACTCAGGGTGCCTGGGTGGCTCATTTGGTTAAGTGTCATACTCTTAGTTTCAGCTCAGGTCATGATCTCAGTCAGGGTTGTGAGATTGAGCCCCACATTGGGCTTCGAGCTCAGCATGGAGTCTGCTTGAGACTCCCTCTCTCCCTCTTCCTCTGCTCCCCCCTTGCTCATTCTCACACACTCTCTCTCTAAAATAAAGAAAGAAAATTAAAAAGAAAAAAACTAAACATAATCTTACTATACAATCCAGCAATCATACTCCTTGGTATTTACCCAAATGAGTTGAAAACTATGTCCACACAAAATCCTGCAGATGGATGTTTATAGAAGCTTTATTCATAACTGTCAAAATCTGGAAGCAACCAAGATGTGCTTCAGTAGGTGATTGGACAAATAAACTGTGGTCCATCCAGACAATGGAATAATACTCAGTGCTAAAAATAAATGTGCTATCAAGCCACAGAAAAACACAGGGAAAACTTAAATGCATATTACTAAATGAAAGAAGACAAAATGAAATGCCTGTATATAGTATAATTCCAACTATATGACATTCTAGAAAAAGGCAAAACTAAAGAGACGGTGGTTCCCAGGGTTTAGGGGTGAGGGACAAATGAACAGGCAGAACACAGAAGTGAATGAAACTATTCTGTATGATATAATGGTAGACACATATCATTATATATTTAACCAAACCCACAGAGTTTATACGAATTGACACACCACCACCAAAACGAACACTAATGTAAACGACAGATTTGGGGTGATGCTGATATGCCAGTGCAGGTTCATCAGCTGTGCTAAATGTCCCACCCTGGTGTGGTATGTTCACAACGCGGGAGGCTCTGTGTGTATGGGGCAACGATATGGATGGAAACTGTGTACTTTCTGCACAACTTTGCCAAGAACCTAAAACTTCTCTAAAATATAAAGTCTATGTAAAAAGAAAAAAAAAAAAGAAAAAAGAAATGAGCTATCAATCCATAAAAAGACATGGCTGAACCTTAAATGCATATTACTAAGTGAATAATCCAGTCTGATTAGGCTACATACTATGTGATTCTATTTACATGGCATTCCGGAAAAGGCAGAACTACAGGGACAGTAAAAAGATCAATGATTGCCAGGGGCTCAGGGAGTGGGGTGAGGGTCAAACAGATGAAACACGGGAGAATTTTAGGGTGGGTGAAACTAATCTGTATGATGCTGTAACAGTGGGAATGACATTACACATTTGTGAAAAGCCACACAACTCTATAGAACAGGGTGAACCTCGATGTAGGCAAATTTTTAAAAAAATCATTTAGAAGGTGGAGGGATCCTAGGAAAGAATGTGTATACTCAGCCTGACTCAAGGGGGGGGGCGGGGGACATAAATTCTTACCCCTTAAATGTGTGTGATTTTCTGTCAAAGAACACCTCTTGGGAAGGAGGGAGAAAGAGAAAACAACTTTACAGTGGAGAAATGTGACAAACACTACCTCATTCAGGTGCTCAAGGTCAATATCAACAGTGATAAATTATGTTCCTATGTGACCTTGATGTGATGTAATGAAATGGCACTTTACCTCTGTGATCTTCCTCCCCAAAACCCATAACCTTAGTCTAATCTTGAGAAAAACATCAGACAAATTCCAGTAAAGAGATGTCCTACAAGATATTTGATCAGTATTCCCTGAAATTATCAAGATCATCAAAAACAAGGAAAGCCTGAGAAACTGTCCCAGCCAAGAGGTGCCCAAGAAGACATGATGATTAAATGTAATGTGATATCTTAGATGTGATCCTGGGACAGAAAAAGGCCTTAGGTAAAACTAAGAAGATGTGAATAAACTAGTTAAGAATAATGTATCAACACTAATTCATTAATTGTAACAAACATGTCATGTAGTGCAAATGCTAGTAAAAGAAGAAACTGGGTGTGGTATATGTGAAAACTATTTACTAGCCTCTCAGTTTTTCTATAAATATAAAACTTTTCCAAACAAAAAAGTTTATTTAAAAAGTAAACGTTAAGTTACCTTGTTTCAAAATTTGTAAGTTATTTTATTTAATAAAACCAAAAAACATAAAATTTAATGTTTTAAAATATGGCCTGATAAATGAGGCAAAGAATAAAGTACATTCAAAATAAAAGAGTGACCTAGAAGAAACCATAGGCAGTAATCTCATTGATATTGGCCTTAGCAACATTTTTCTAGATATGTCTCCTCAGGCAAGAGAAACAAAAGCAAAAATAAGCTATTGGGACTACACCAAAATTAGCTTTTGCACAGCAAAGGAAACTATCGACAAAATGAAAAGGCAACCTGCAGAATAGGGGAAGATATTTGTAAATGATAAATCCAATAAGGGGTTAGTGACCAAAGTATGTAAAGAACTTACACAACTCAACACCCAAAGGAACCCAAACAGTCTAATTTGAAAATGGGCAGAGAACCTGAATAGACATTTTTCCAAAGAAGATGTACGGATGGCCAACAGACACATGAAGAGATACTCAACATCACACACATCATCAGGGAAATGCAAATCAAAACCACAGTGAGCTACCCCCTTACACCTGTCAGAATGGTTAATATCAAAAAGACAAGAAATAACAGTGTTGGGGAGGATGTGGACAAAAAAGGAACCCTTGTGCACTGTTGGTGGGAATGTAAGTTGGTGCAGCCCCTGTGAAAAACAGTAAATTAAAAATAGCAATACCATACAATCCAGGAATTCTAATGGGTATTTACCCAAAGAAATGAAAACACTATTTTTCAAGACATAGGCACCCCTATGTTTATTACAGCATTATTTACAATAGCCAAGATACGGAAGCAACCGAAGTGTCCACTGATAGATGAATGGATAAAGAAGAGGTGGTATACACACACACACACATATATATAACAGTGGAATATTACTTAGCCATAAAAAAGAATAAGATCTTGCCATTTGTGACAACATGGTGGACCTAGAGGGAATTATGCTAAGTAAAATAAGTCAAAGAAAGACAAATACCGTATGATTTCACTTGGAATCTAAAACACAGAACAAAACAAACAAAAGCAAAAACAGACCCATAAATACAGAGAACAAACTGATGGTTGCCAGAAGGAGGAGGTTGGGAAGGCGATGGGCAAAATGGATAGGAGGGAAGGGGAGATACAGCCGTCCAGGTCTGGAATGAGTAAGTCACAGAGATAAAAGGTACAGCATCGGGAATACAGGCAATGGGGTATTGTAATAGTGCTAGATGGTGACAGACAGGAGCTACACTCACGGTGAGCACAGCATAAAGTACAGAGATGTTGAATCACTATGTTATATGCCTGAAAGTAATGTTAACATTGTATGTCAACTATACTTCAATTCAGAAAACTTGTTAATGGATAACCCTCCTCCGTTGGCTTATTGGGGGGATTAAATGGAATAGCAGAAAAGCAATCAGTGCTGCGTGATGCCATTTACCTGCAGCATCAAGAGCAGTCAAATTCAAAGAGACAGAAAGAGGACATGGTGGCTGCCAGGGCTGGGGGGAGAGAGAATGGGGAGCTACTGATTGGTGGTATAGTTTCAGTTTTGCAGGATGAAGAGTTTTGGAGATGGGTGGTAGTGATGGGCGCACAACTTGTGAATGTAATTAATGCCACTGAACTGTAAGCTTAAAAATAGTTCAGATGGTATATTTCATGTTATATGTATTTCACCACAGGTGTTAAAAGAAGCACTTAGAGCATTGCCAGGCAACTTTTGTTCATCTGAGAAAAAAAAAGTAGAAGAGTGAGCTACTTACAGGAATTATAGGAAAACAGAAACCAGACATACAAAGATAGTCAGGGAGGAGGGGGGAAGAAGGTGGAAATTGTGAGGGAGAATTCTGAGATGAATGTTGTGAGGAAGCAAACTGCGCTCTCTGGTCACAAGGAGCCATACTTTTCTCCCTTCCTGGTTTTAAAGCCTGACGCTTTGAGAACAGAACAAAACATTCATTTAATCAGCTAAACATATAAAATGTATTGTTATTATTATGGCAATTGTATAAGACATTTTCTGTCTTCAAAGTGTTGTGTTGAATGATAAGAGACTGTCAAGAGTTGACAGTTTTTGCAAAAAATGGCCGTTTCAGATAGTTCAATCTATTATACAGAGCCAGTGTTCCTATTCTTAACATTTTATAAACAAAAAAAAATGAGCCCCTTCATCTGTCTATTAGGGCACACACTACATTCACACAGAACCTTATGGTTTCCCAAGTCTTATTTAATCAGAATCTCACCAGTCATCAACATAAACCCATGAGGAAACTATCTTTACAAAAATAAATGGCCTTTTTACAAGAAAGTAAAGATAAAATAATAAATGACAATAACAGACAAAATAGGAATTAACATCAAAGATTTGAACCACACAATTAACAAGCTGCATCATATACGTATAACCATATGTATAAAACCACCTGCCCAACAACACGGAATGCACGTTCTTTTCAAGAGCACACAAAACCTTTACAAAATTTGACTGTGTATACTGAGCCATAAGGTAAATCTTATCAAGTTTCAAAGTACTGAAATCATAAAGAACATGTTATCTGACACCAATGCAATTAAGTTAGAAATTAAAAAAAAGTATACAATCTATATACTTGGGTCAAAAATAAATCATAAGGGAAACTAAGTAATATTTCACATTGAATATTATGAGAACTAACACATCAAAATGCGTAGTATGAAGGTAAGCAGTGTTTAGAGAGAAATATTTAGCCTTAGATATGAATATTTCAAAAAGGCTAAAAATAATGAGCTTAGCATCCAACTCAAGAACACTGAAGAACAATAATTCAAAGAAAAGAGAAAGAATATAAGAACAGATATTAATAAAATAGAAACTCTACATATATTATATAGGATCAACAAACACAAAGGTATTTCTTTGATAAGACTAATAACGCTGAAAAACTTCTAACGTAATTGTTAAGGAAACTAAGAGCAAAAATACAAATGCCAATATTAGGAATGAAAAAGAAAATTACAGATTCTACAGATCATTAAAAATATAGTAAGTGGACAATATTAACTTTATTTCAATATTTGAAAATTCAGATGAAATGGATAAATTCCTAGGAAAATATAATACACCAAATGAATTTAAGAAGAAATAGGAATCCTGAATACTCTTCCACCACTAAAGATAATGACTGGTGGTCTAAATTTTTCCCACAAAAAAAAACTCCAAGCCCAGTGGCTTCACACAAGTTCTACTAAACTCAATGTAGAAATCATTTCAAACTTACAAAAATTTTCAGATAATTGAAGTGGCATAAACAATTCCCTCAACTCATTGTATAAGGCTCTTTTAATCTTTTTTTAAGGTATCTCTACACCCAGCATGGGGCTCAGACAAGATCAAAGTTGCATGTTCTTTTGAGTGAGCCAGCCAGGTGCCCCAAGACTACCTTCATCTTTGGGACACTATGAGAAAAATCATTTAGAGGCCAATTTTACTCATGAACGTGGATGCAAAAATTCTAATAAAAATATTCATAAACCCAGACCAGCAATATCTGAAAAAGATAAAACACCATAACCAACTAGGCTTTATTCCAGAAATTTGAGGTTAATTTAACACTAAAAAAATTAAGAGAACTCTCCACAAAAACAGATCCAATGAGGAAAATCATATAATCATCTCAATAGACACAACATTTAAGAAAATTACATCCATTCATGACAAAAACTCATAGCAAAATAGGAAAATTTCTTATTTGAGAAAGAATATGTAAACCAAACCAACCAAACCAAATCAAATCTTACAGCGAATATCCATAATGGTGAAACACAACACTTTCCTTTGATCCCGGAAATAAGATATGAATGCCTCCAATTACCACTTTTATTCAATGTTGTACTGGAAGACCGACACAGGACATTAAGGCAAGAAAAAGAAATTTTAAAATATAAGAGTTGTAAAAAAAAAAAAAAAGAGGCAATTTAGAGGGAGACTGAAATCTTCTTTTAAAAGATGTTTTGAGCTTCTAGAATGACTGCAGCCTGGAAATTTCAATTTGCTCGGTAACAAATTTGATTTGAGTTCTTTGAAGCCAGAAAACCTTTTCAAAAGCAATTATGAGAGCACGGCGGGTAAGTGAGACTTCTGGAAGCACAAACATTCAGACAGCTGAGGTGAATTGCAGTTGTCTTCAGATACCAGCCAACCACCCACACAGCTCCACCCCTTAGAGCTCAGCAAGTGGACGATGAGTTTAGATTCCCTGCCAGCATCAGAGTTGTGGCTGGGTGTGGGGGGGTGGCTGGGTGTGGGGATGTGGGGGGGGATGTATGGGTGTGTGTGGGGTGCCTGGGTGTGGGTGTGTGTGGGGATGTGTGTGCACAGGCACGTGAATGGGGTGAGAGAGGAGAGAGCATCACGGAGGAATTAATAAACCCCTTAACTTTGTGTACGCTCCTGAAAGTAAGTCAGCTTGTTACATACACATATACACACTGTTGTTTTTTTTTTAATGCAATAAGAATAACTGCTTTATTAGAGAAGAAAGGGTATCTGTAGACTATTTTCCACTGGGGTGTAGAGTTTAGTTCTGGCCCCAGCTCATCCCTGATTCCTACACTCTTCTGACTGTGCTTCTGTCTTCCCAGCCCCTGGAGCCCAGAACAGTGTCAGCTCAGGCAGATCCAAACCCAGATCTCCTGGCAAGTCTGGGATCCTCTTCTTGGTTTATTTCCCCCTATTTGACAAATTCCCTGTCCCTTGGCTGGTCACTATTCCAGCTCTTGCAAGCAGCTCTTCTATGGTTCTTTAAACAAATACAATAAGCCATAAAGGACTATCAGAGAGTTGGTCGGCCCATCAGTTTTTTAAAAACTCACCTCAAGTCCTTCCTCCATTGAAATCACTCCATTCCTTTTTTTTTTTTAAGATTTTATTTATTTATTTGATAGAGAGGGGGAGAGAGAAAGAGAGCGTGCACATGAGCTGGGGTGGGGGTGGGGGCAGAGGGAGAGGGAGAAGCAGACTCCCCACTGAGCAGGGAGCCTGACTTGGGGCTCCATCCCAGGACCCCAGGATCATGACCTGAGCTGAAGGCAGACACGTAACCGACTGAGCCACCCAGGCGCCCCACTCACTCCATTTATAACTGATTTTTCTTTCTCCCGAATTCCTGGAGAATTCTGCACCTCACAAATGGCACTTGAAGAAAAAGGAGTAATACTAAATTCTCTAAATATGTTGTTTGTGTTCGTCGTGTCTCTTTGGAAGACTGCAGCTTCTGGAGCACAGAGAATGTAATGTGACTTAGGACCTGTCTCAACCAGGACGTTTACAATGGCACAAAGGGAACGACTCAGAAGCAAATCATCAGTCAAGGAGCAAGGCAGTTTTAACCTGTCCTAGTTGGAGAAATGTCTGTTAATAGGGTAAAGGAAGAAAGGATTCCTACATGAGGCAGTTCTTCTAGGTAATACCTGCCCTGAAAGTGTTCTCCTTCCCAAATCGAGAGTCTCTCAAATTCTTCCTTCCCTAGTCCTACAACATATCATACAATATTTTTTAAACTGAAGTACAACATATAGTAAGGTGTGCACTAATCTTCCTGACTTTGTACCCAGAGCTGTGCCCCGGTAACCACCTCCACACTGAGGTACAGGGCTTCGGGGGTCCCCCAAGCAGCTCCTCCCCTGCCAATCCCCACGCAAGGAGCAGCCACTCTTCTGACCTCTGTCACTACAGGGTAGTTATGCTTACCCTTGAATGTTATATAAATGGAATCAGACAGTCATGTATCCGGCCTCGCTTTCCTACCTGCTGTCATGACTCTGGGATTTATCCACAGTGTTATACACAGCAGTGGTGGGTTCCTTTTAACTGCGGCATACTCTTCCATTGCGTAAATATGCTACGTTTTCTTTATCCTACTATCATTAGATATTTGCACTGTTCCTTGTTTTTGTCTGTTATGATTAAATATGCTAATGAAAATTCTGATGCATAACTTTTGGTGGACATAAGCCCTCATTTCTGTGAGGAGTATACCCAGGAATGGCATTTCTGGGTCAAGTGGTATATAAACATTAAACTTAGGTAGGGACAGTCAACCAGTTTTCTGGAGACGTTCCTATGGCAGTATCACAGTTTTTCGCACCGGACATGCTTGCGGTGTTCTTCAGTGTGCGAGGAGCCAACGGGACATCGCCAATTGCACACTGAGCGGCTGTGAACTCTGGTGACTGGCTTACCAGCCCCAACGCGAGCATAGGGACAGCTCAAGTGAACGGGCACCCAAAGGTATGGCGTGAGGACCAGATGCATCACAAAAATGGCTCTAAATCGGGTAGGCAAAGGAGAACAGAACGAACAGTAGAGAGTCTGTTATTCACTCCTGGCTAATGGTGATCCGAGCATCTGAGAGAGGAGCAACAGTGGCTTCCTACCAGAGGTAGGTGTGCGCTTTACGGCTGGAGACCGTACATTTATTACGTGTTTCATAAATTTTATGTAAGCCTCACTTAGGGAAAGGAGGCAGGAAACTGCCAGGAGAAACGCACAACTGCCAAGGGACCCGTATCACCTGCCAACACTGAGGAACCCAGACCTCCGCTTAGATATAGGACAAATCAAAGGGGGTACAAGAATCACTACACATGTAAGGGAAATTGGGTATCAGAGATAATAGCAAGTTGAGTGATCAGAGCCAAGATGTCTCTCCCCAAGATGGACTTAGTACAAAAGACAGAACTTTAATCTTTTTCATTAGTGCATTGATGTATAAACATCATCATTTTAATGCGAGGACCCTGAATTCTCTTGAAGAGAAAACAGATCTGGTGATAGCTTTTCTACTTGTTTAAATATTGACAGAGAAAGAAACTAGGACTCTGGAGAAGGAAGATCTGGAATGAAGGGAGGTGGGAGGAGAGACAGAAGCATCAGGGCAGGATGGGCCCTGCTGAGGAAGGGGGTGTGTGAGAGCTCCTGAGATGGGGAGGCTGCAGGACTTTCAAGGACAGCATGTCCTCTCCGGCAGGCTGTGATATCACCCCCTCCTTACATGTCCTGCACAGAGAGCCCCACACAAGGTGAATGGCGCCTGGGAAACACAGGGAAAGACGTGTTCTCTGTCTGGGCCAGGATGGGCTATAAGGAACAGTGAGGTCAGGAGATCATTGGCCAAAGAAAATTGGACCTCTAAGGGACCATATGTACAAAACCCATTGGAATTAAAAAGAAAAAAAAAAACAACCTAGGGGAGGCATTAAATTTCCCATCAGGTATGGGATTGGGAGTTAGACATTTTACTTAAGTCTCAAAGTTCAAAGTGACCCGTTACAGAGATGGAACAGGGCATACTCTGTGAACTAAGAAATTAATTTACTGAATCTCCCCCCCCAAAAAAAACAAAGGGAGAGAGAGAAATTATGAAACTCAAAATAAACAGGAATAACACATGAGAATAAATAGGAATTTATCTTTGGAAGGAGAAAAGAGAATGAATCGAGAAGGAATGATCAAGGAAATAATAAGAGAACTTTTTTTTCAGCTGAAGAAAAACTTGATTTCATACTTAAAGTATCTAATGATTGTTGGGCAGGAATACTGAAAAAAGACATACCACAGATAATCTGATGACATTTACAAGGGACAAAAAAATCCAACAAGAAATCCTACAAGCTTCCCGACCACTCTTCTACCCACCCTAGTCCCTCCACCAAAAGCCTTCCCCTAAAGCAGCTTCTGACCTGGGAAAAGACACCTACTGGTGTCAGCCCCCTCCTGTGCAAATGAAATGCTGGGGGGGTGTCAAGGGAATGAGGGGACATTGTACAGCCTGATGATGACTCCAGCATGGCCATAAAAGGAACACCTCTTCAGACTTGCATGGACTGGGAATACACACATTTCAACTGTGCCCCCTGAAAGTCCCTTCCCCGGTACCCTCATCCCCTCAGTCTCAAACTCTGGTGAAAACCCCCTGTAACAGAACGCTTCTCCCATGGGAGATCTGTATTCTGCCCACTTTCGCCCACACTGTGCCCCTATTCTCTAGACCTCTAAACACTGTCCTATTAAAAACCTCCCCGAGATGATAGTCTCTTCTGGCAACTATCCTCTTTCTTTTTCATTGGCCAAGTTTTTTGTTACTCTTATTCCTCCTCTTCCCGTCCTAACTTTCGCTCCCTGGTGGCCATCTGGCTTCTCCTGCCAATGCCTGGAACGAAGGCCATCCAGGGATGGGCGATAAGCATCTACCAATCCTCACCTTACTGGCCTCACCATTACACTCAGCTGCTGCCCATCTTCTCCTTGAAACTTTCCACTCTCTAGAAATCACAGAATGAAATACATTTGCTCCTGGGTCTCCAGAGCTGTTTGTTCTGTTTGCTGGGTTTGGTTCGGTTTTCTCCTTTTCTGCCTGACTTTAAATGCTCCTGTCCCCCAGGCTTCCTTCCCACATTGCTCTTTTCAGAGACTGTGTCTGTCTCACTCATTTGTTTCCAGAAATCAGACCATCCTCAAGTAAAAAGCGAGATCTGCAAGAAGGATCCAGGGATATCTCAAAGAATCCAAGGTCTCATGCATGCCTAGAACCTCTTACTTTTTGTCACTACAGGGAAAACCCTAATCCTCCCTCTCCTTGTGTTTCCATTGCATGTGGCAACAGAAACAATGACTAATCTGAATGGCCAGACACACATTCACAGGATCAAGTGCATCTGTGGGTAGGGCCACAGGAGTGGAGGCAGTGAAGGGGGCAGGCCTGGGTTCTTTTTTAGGCTACTGGCTGGACTCAGAATTTCCCCTGCAAGCCTAGTCATATCTCTGTAGGCACAACAGAACATGCAAATCATCTAACACAAATCCAAGACAGGAGATTGGAGGCCTCATGTAAGCCTCCATCTTCAGTCATGTTCCAAACATGGATAAAAACATGGCTTTTATCAAAGAAGTCTGCACTGGGACTTCTAGGGCACTGCACTGATTAATAAAATCGTGATTTCCATGCATCTGCAAGGGGGTCTTTGTGTGTATGCCCAATGTACCAGAACCTAGAGGACTCTTTCCCTAAGCAGCCTTAGTAGAAGCTGCACTCATTCTAGGACTGTGCTTGATTATGAGCTCCGAAAGACAAGCACTCTACTGTCTTTTCTTTTCCTTGCCTATATCTGGCAAAGAGCCTGGACCAGAGGCACACAGTAGGTGGTTAATAAATATTGGCTCAACGAGCAGATCTGCAGCATGTTCCTTTCTTGGCAGCATTAACTAGTCTGCTTCTGTAACTAGCACACAGCCTTCTAACCCTGCTTCCATCTTCCCTTCCCACCAACCCCAAAGGCCATTTCTGTCTCATTCCCTCATTCCTGGAAGAATCTCACAGGTAAGTGTCAGTGTTTTGAGTCTTTTGAAATTTCAGGGAAACAAACATGGAATAACGTTTGCTGACCAAGATGGACAGTGTCCTTTGCCAGTACAGAAAAAAAAAAAAATTCTAATGTAATTGTTTCACTGAGTCAGTTTAATTTTTATATTTATACGAGATTTATATCCCGTGGACAGCTGCCTCCCATCTGACAGGAAGTGGGCCCAACAGGAGCAAACACTGTTCCTCTTCCTTTCTGTACCAAGAGGAAAGCCAAGAGGGCAAGAGGGAGGGAGATACTTCTTTATCTGTCCTCGACTTGCATACCATGGATTGCTCTCCATCTCCACTGTGACTAATTTCAGCCGGTACCTTCCCATCAAATATAAATGACCAAAGGTCCTAGCCTAACCACTGGCCAGCAACTGCCACGCATAGCTCTCGTTTTTAAAATCTGTGCCAGAAGCCCACTGTGTGTCAAGGCATTTGGTCTGTGTGCTCAGGGGAGGACGTCCGCTGTGTCCTCCCAGCACGAAGGACACAGCTGAACATTCACAGGGCACCTTTCGGTGTTAGGTCTTAGACTAAGTGCTGGGGATATCAAATCCAATAGCATACAGGAGCTTACAGTCCAGTGAGAAAGACAGACATCTAGTTGGAAAATGTCAGTGAAATGTGACAGGTGACCAATACCCCCACCTTGGTTCTAGACTTCCTCTTTTGGTCCATTGTCTCAGGAGCCTCAGGCTATTGTCCCTTTCTCTCCTAATTCTTCAATCTCTCATCTCTGCCTGGCTCCTTCCCTTTGGCATTTAAACATGTGCAAGCCTCTCCAGTTGTCATTGTTGTTGTTGTTGTTTTAAGATTTTATTTATTTATTTATTTATTTTAGAAAGAGCTGGTAGGGGGGCAGAGAGGAAGAGGAGAGGGACAGAGAATCTCCAGCAGACTCCACGCTGAGTGCAGAGCCTGACATGGGACTCGATCTCAGGACCCTGAGATCATGACATGAGCCAAAACCGAGTCAGACGTCTAACCAAATGAGCCACCCAGGTGCCCCAAGCCTCTCCAGTTTTTAAAACTAATTCTTTCCTAATTCACTATTGGCCCCCAGCAATGGTCCTTTCTCCTTACTTCCGAGAGAGTAGTGTTCACTCACTGTCTCTCTCTCTCTTTCTCCTCTCTTCTTACTTTCCATTGACCCCTCAAACCACTCAATATAAGTTTTACCCTCATCATTTCAGCAGAAGTGTTCTTCCTAAGTCAGTGAGATCCAAATGATGCTTCTCAGTTGTCCGCTTACTGGACATCTCCGCTCTCCCGGCACCCTGGACAATGTTCCCCCTTCTGAAATTCTTTCCCTGTGGCCTCCACGGAAGCCTTCTTGACTCTCTGTCCACCTGCATCCGCCAGCTCCTACCAAACAGCAAGCCTGGCCCGCCGGGGGAACACAGGGCCTCAGCCATATCCACAGCACTCTCACCTGGACTTCAGGAGGAACTGCCTAATGGAGCCTCCTGCTCTCCTCCTGCCAGCCCACCTCCAACCTCCTTAGCACGTTACAGCCAAACGAGCTTTAAAAATGCCAGATGTAATCATGTCTCTTCCCTGCTTACAGCTCCCAGTGATTCCTCACTTCCTTGAGGATAACGTCCAAAATCCTTAGCATGGCTTGTAATGCACATACCGGTCAGATGTGCGTCTCCGTCTCTAGCCTTATCTCCACCTGCTCTCCCCAGCCCTCTGCCCACTCTGGCCAGTGTGACATTCTTACAGTTTTCCTGATGTTCCGTGGACTTTCTCACTTCAGCTGTTCCCCCTGCTGGAACAGTCCCCCTTCCCATCTTTGCCTGGCTAACTCCTCCTCACTACTCAGATTTCACCTTAAATGCCACTTCACCTAGAAATCTGATACCCAAAGGTTTGGTTAAATCCCAATATAAGCTTCTATAGCATGTAGGAGTCTTCTTAATATCCTGCACACCTGTTATTTCTTATTCAACGTCTGTCTTCAGCCCTAAACATTAAGCTAAGTGAGAGCAGGGGGCTGCCTGTCTTGTTCATTGCTGTATCTCCAACACCTAGCATAGTGCGTATTTCTGAATGAATGAATGAACAATAAATGCACTAAATGCTATAAAAAAAAAAAACTAAGAGAGACACCTAAGCAGTCATCACAGGAAAATGAGGGTCAGGTCTTTTCCAAATCTATACTACTACAATTTCTATGGGAAATTTAGTGGAAACCTGAGGACAGGTTTATACAAAGAGCCAGATGTTTGTAAGGGGTGGGTATAATTACAGAAAACGGTTGAGAACTTAACTGGCTTTTAAGAGAACCACTGTCTTTCTAAAGTTTCATAATATAAAATACAAGATCGAAGGCATGACACTGTCCAGTAACTCTGCCCAGCAATACAGTTCACACTCTGAGGAAATATTTGTTCTATTAAATGCGTGTTGCACATTTCCAGCTGAGTAAAGGTGTGGCAGAATAGGTATAAACAATAGCTTCTGTGATGAGGCATTGAAATGAGCTCACCTCACAAATCGACATTGCCTAGACCTAGGAATCAAGGCTTTCCACAAATGAAAATTTGACCTAGATAAGAAAACAATGCAGCTTTTTAAAGTCATAGATGTTTAGGGTGGAGATGGACCTGAAATTATCCAGCCCGTCCCTACCCCCGCCCCCCACCCCCCCAAACCCTTCCTCCACCCGTGGTGCGTAACACAGGAAGTGGTGGCCCGTAGCAGGTGAACTCACTTCCCTAAGGTTACATGTCTGGTTAGTGGCAAACTGGTTAATAGAAACCAGATTTCTATGCCAGTGGAACTTAATTCTTTCTGATTCTTGATTCCGTAAACTCCAGTTTTATGGAATTTATAAGCCTTCTCCAAAACATGGCCTGAAAAATGGTTGTCTGGAAACTCATACTTTCCTCCAGTCTCTAATCCTGATTCACCAAATAGCACACCCTGAATAAAATGAAGCCTTTAGGTGCCGCTAACCCCAATAGCACCTTCCCCTTACCACTCACACTGTTGAATGCATTAGGAGGTGCTAAGAGTAGTGGCTGGAGAACTTTGAATAACACCTTGACATAATATTCTGTTCTGTGGCTTTATGTAACATCGTCCCCTTCTGTCCGTTCTGAGTCCTGGGGAAATCAGTCTCCCTGCTGTCATGGAATATTTGGGAAACTTTTGTGTTTTAAAACATTACTCAAGATGATCCAACAATTCCACTCCTAAATTCTAAAAGAATTTAAAGCAGGGAGGGACTCAAACAGATACTTGTCTATCAATGTCCAGAGCAGCATTATTCACAATAGCCAAAAGGGGGAAATGGCCCAGGTGTCCATCAAGAGATGAGCGGATAACAAAATGTGGTGTGTATATACACACCATGGAATATTATTTGGCCATAAAAAGTGAATGAAATTCTTTTTTTTTTTTTTTTAAGATTTTATTTATTTGAGAGAGAGAGAATGAGAGACAGAGAGCATGAGAGGGAGGAGGGTCAGAGGGAGAAGCAGACTCCCTGCCGAGCAGGGAGCCCGATGCGGGACTCGATCCCGGGACTCCAGGATCATGACCTGAGCCGAAGGCAGTTGCTTAACCAACTGAGCCACCCAGGCGCCCAAAGTGAATGAAATTCTGATAGGTGCCACAACATGAATACAAGTGGGAAATAGTCTGCTAAGTGCAATCACTCTGACTCAAAAGGACACACATTGTTCCCTTCCGCAGAGAGGAGATACTTAGAATAGGCAAACCGAGACAGAAGGTAAACTGGTTCCCAGGGCTGGAGGGAGGAAGGGGGTCCCTGCTTAATGGGTACAGTTTCTGTCTGGGATGATGAAAAAGTTCTAGAAGCAGAGTGGTGGTGGTTACATAACTTTGTAAATGTACTTAATGCCACTGATTGCATGCTTAAAAATGATGAAGATGCTGAATTTTATGTTATACATGTTTGACCACAATTAGAAAAAGTATTCAACAGCTTCCAGTTCCAGCCACAATGGGATCCTAACACATGTCCAAGTAAACCCACAAGAAGGGGCAAAAAAGAGAAACAAACAAGAAACGGGAAACAAAAGAGAAAACCAAAACAGTCGATATCAGCTCTAGCATATTGATAACGATGTTAAATGTAAGTAGTCTTAGTGCACCAATTAAATGACAGAAATGGGCAGCAAGAATTAAAAAAAGCATGATCCAATAATATGCTGACTATAAAAATTCATTTCAGATGTGACACGGGTTGGTTGAAGATTAAAAAAACAGAAAAAGATATCCCATACACACATTAAGCAGAAAGCAGGATTTGACTATATTAATATCCATTTAATTAGTCATCATTAAATAAATAAAATATTTTAAAAAAAAAGGACACCTGGGCGGCTCAGTCAGTTAAGCATCTACCTTCGGCTCAGGTCATGATCCCAGGGTCCTGGGATCGAGCCCCTCATCAGGCTCCCTGTTCAGCGGGGAGTCTGCTTCTCCCTCTCCCACTCCCCCTGCTTCTCTCCCCCTCTGACAAATAAATAAAATCTTAAAAAATACATCAGTCATCATTAATTTTTAGGCATACATTAAAAATTTAACCCATGGAATAAAAAAGCCAATATTTAAGGCTAACTGGATTCACATTACAATTTTCCAAACAAGCCAACATCAATAAAGCGTATTATCTTATTCGGTTTCCCTCTTAACAAAACACCAGTGTCCTCCTCCTGTGAGAGAGAAAGCCTGAAATACTCTTGGGTAAGAACAGACACACATTCTCCTCCTCTGTTGTGGCGCTTGGCTACGTGACGTCGAATGCCCTGTGCACACCTCTGCTCGTCAAGGACAGCCTGAACTGCTGGCTGCAGTCAATCGAGGACGGACTCCATTCTCCTGTGCACTGGGGAATGGAGCCAGGCTAGGACTTAAGTCACAGTACAGACCTGACCTGCTTTGTATGGACTAAAGGAAGTGGGGGGGGGGGAGAGGAGAAGAATTTTAATTAATGTGTATAACTGCAGCCCCAAGAAACAGCATTAAAAGCCAGTTCTCCCGGGGCTCAGACGGTTAAGCGGAGGACTCCTGATTTCGGCTCAGGTCATGATCTCAGGGTCCTGGGATCAAGCCCCATGTTGGGCTCCCCACTTAGTGGAGAGTCCGCTTCAGGATTCTCTCTCTCCCTCTGCCCCTCCCCCTGCTCTCTCTCTCTCTCTGAAATAAGTAAATAAATCTTTAAAAAAAAAAAAAAAAAAGCTAGTTCTCTTGGTTCCTCTTCTCTTCTGCTCGAATTCAAGAACAGAATTTCTTCAACTGACTCCCTGATCTGATGCATAAAACAAGGAACCATCCAGCATTTGAATGAGAGAAGTGTTTCTCAGGTCTGAGAACTTTCTCACCCCCTCCTCATTCATGCTTTAAAGACTGTGGCACTGGCCAGTATCTTCTTTCCTTATGAGGACTGTTCCATTTCTAGTTCCCAAACTACCAAGAACCTAATTATTAGAACTTAATTACGTGAACATGGAGAGGCAGGATTTTTTTTTTTCTCATTTCCATGGAGTAAATATGGTCAGTGTAAGAGTGAATATAATTTCCAGGATCAGAAACTAAATGTAAAATTATGAGAAAAAAAGTAAGCCCAATGCAATGTATCCTTCCAGAGCTAAACTCAATAAAGAATAGATGATATTGACTAATACTTAATGAGCACCACGTGTAAGGAATGTGATCTCCTGTTCAGATGGGCAGGTTTTGCATCCGGGTTATACATCCAGGGGTTAGAACCTATGATGCACAAAAGGCATCTCTAGCCACTCATCTTCCTGGTGATCTTGCTAAGTAGTGAGAAAACATTAAGAAGAATATAATAACTGTGTCTGGGGTTGATCAAGGATCAGCAATTTTGAAGGTCAATAACAAAGAAAATGATTTTTCTTAGGATATTTATTTCGGGGAAGCTACAATAAACAAACAATATATAATCAAGAAGTTGCTAGAATTAGACTCATTTGCAGAGATAAATGTGTTATCCCCTATCATTCCAGCAGTTTCAATCTTACATTTGTCTGGTGGGAAATATTTGACCCAATGTCTTCCAGTCTGGAAATTAAGAGAATGCTTTCATAGGAATGAGGGGAAGTGGCAGATTTTATTTTTCAAAGATGACCACAACTTCCCACAGGCTATTCTTACAGTGTGCCTGATTTCCTCCCACTGGGCTGTGTGGTGTCTGTGTTCCTCCCCTCCCATGTGGGCGGGAGCCTGTGACTGCCCCACGCAACAGACTGTGAGGGAAGTGACACTACATGGCTTCTGAAGCTTGGTGTAAAATCCACAGCTTCTACCTGGCCTTCTCTTGTGGGCCTGTCCTTGGAAGCCAGTCCCCACGTTACGAGGGACCTGGGCCACATGAAGGAACCACACGGAGGTGTGGGGCAATCCAGCTAAGGGCTAAGCCTCCATCGTTCCCAGACATGTGAAGGAGCAAGCTTTCCAATGCCTCCATCCCCAGCTGCGCCAGTCTCCCAGCTGAGGCTCCAGACAGCACGTGGCAGAAACAAGCTGTCCCCGGTGTGCCCTGTCTGAGAATGCCTGACCCACAGACTCTGTGAACATAATAAATGATTGCTTTCTTTACTGAAAAAAAAATTGCTCAAGTGATGCTTAAATTAAGTTTCCCATTAGTATAAAATGAGAGCATTACAAATATTGTCATGCTTGGGGGGTCAGACACACAGAGCCCTAATATCAACAGTACTAACACAGTGCGACATGGGCTCTATTACAGGAAAGTAACGGAGCACATGGAATCCCCCAAACTCTCATTTCCCCACAGCATGAGCCAGGCATAGATGGTCTACATACACCAAGGCCAAAGTCAGCAGAGGATGGCCAGCCTCGTACAGTAATCTGGATGCACAAGAGAAAGGACGTGACCTCACACCACATTACACATCTAGGCTGTTACAAACTTATGTTGGCCTATGGAATACTTTGGTTCTCTGCGTCATGAGAAATGAAAGATGGGATCTCTAGGCCCAGAAAGGAGAGTGGGGAAAATGCACAGGGAGGGCCCACGTCTACAATGAAGGTCAAAGTCTGCATACAGAGGGCCCTGGAACAATCTAGGAGAGCCTCTGCATACCCGGAATGCTAACATGAGCCAGAAGCCTTGCTGCCCCTCTGCAGACTAGCTCAGGCCAGCTCAGCCTGGCAGAAGGAGAGAGGTGCCTAGCCCGTCCAGATTTGCCTCCCAACAGATACAAAGAGAAGAAAGTGAAAATCTTCCCTAACCTTCTCTTCTGCCCTCCTTCCATCAAAACAAATTGTCATTTTCACCCTTCAGATTGACAGAATTTTAAAGATGAGTATTATGCAGTCTTGGTGAGCACACTGGGAAAGGTCTATGCTCATAATAATCACAGGAGTATAAACTGGTAGCTTGGCAGGGAAATTTGACAGTATCTATTAAATCAAAATATAAATATCCTCTGACTCAGCAACTCTACTTCTATATAAGTTTTTTAAAGACATACTTTAGCACTGGTACAAAAAGATGTCTATTGCAACAAAATACCAACAGAGGAATAAACAATTTTATGGCACATTCTTCCATGAAATACTACACAGCAGTTATGAATAAAGTAGATTTATAGGTACCAATAGAAATAGGACTCTACAACACACTTTTGTCCATTTACATTTTTTTGGAATGTGTAAAAAATGCCTACTTATAATTACCTTGGTTTAAAATTAACATCACATTTCTTAATGCTACAAAATTGCTACACTGTTGCTAGTAGCAACACCAGCAGGTGAAGCCTGGAATAGACCAATTACATCTGAATCCCCTGAGCATCTTAGAATCTAGTATATCATAGTCACTCAGAACTGTTTAACAAATTAATAAAACAGGCCAGCAGCTCTGAGGCTCCTTCTGGTTCTTCTTTGATTCTAACTGGGGAAAAACAGAAAAACTGTCTTTTTTGCTAAAATGGTCCCGACGATACCTACCTCAGAGAGCTGCTGTGATAAATAAAGCTATCCAAAATCTAGCAACTATTTTTTTTTTTTTTTTTGGTCTTCACTGGATAAAAATGACTTTTCTGCCAAGTTCAGAGTCACTGGGGACGTTTCAGAGAGGCTTTTTTCAATGAGTGTGGAGGGAGAGGGGAGAGGCGTGAAGGAGGGGGCAGGAGGAAGGGTCAAACATTAAAAATACTATTATAGACGAGGAAGGAGAGGGAGCTGACGTCAAGGGCCAAACCTGAATGTGACGCATGTTAAAGCAATGTCGAGAGTTAGGAAAAGCTTTCTGCTTGTTGAAAGCTTTAGGCATTTAATCCTCACCACCAGGGAGTGGCCCCCACAGAAGTTCCGTTCCAGTTCTCTCAGCTCATTGTCATTTCTTGATGGTAACTGATGCGAAACTAGACTGCAGGCTTTTAAAACTTACTGGAGCAGAGAGAGTGTGTAAAGCGAGTTATTAGTTTCCTAGGGCTGCGGAAACAAGTTCTCACAAACCAGGTGGCTTAAAATCACAGAAATGATGTATCCCCTCACAATTCTAGAAGCCAGTTGGGGAGTCTAACAAGAGATCTGCCCCCCAAAAGCAATCCCAGTGGGTAAAACCATCAATTTAAGAATGAATGTAGACATAAACTGGTTTTGCTCCTCAATTCCCCACTTCTCCCATCTCAACCCCAGCTCCAGAAGATAGGCAAGAAAATTACTAGCTCAAATTTTAGTGCTAATAAGTAGGAGAAAGAAAAAAAATAGAAGCTAGCCTTCATGAGTGTTTTCAGTCTGAATTCACACCAGCTGGGGGAACTGGGCAAACCTCTTGGGGATCATTTAGTTGAGAGCAACCCCAGACTAGCAGCTCCCATAAACCTGGAAGAAGCAAATGCTGATCCCGTCTGGAGGGTTCCACCTCTAACTCAGCTAATGATAATTTCTGCAGGCAAAGTTCCAAAGCATCAAGCAATTGATAGTGCTCAATTATTAAAGCCCCATAAGAAAGGACCAGCAAAAAAAAAAAAAAAAAAAAAAAGACTGCATGACAAGGTCCACAGTGTTACAGTTAACCCAATTCTATGTGCCTGAGGCCTGAAATACGTGTGTTTACATACTTATACATATGCAATGTATGTATAAAGGAGTTATCAAGCAAATTCTAAGCAGAGAACACTGATACAGCCATATTAACAATAAAGAAAGCATGTTTTAAGCAACAAATATTGCCAAAGAGAGGCATTTCATAAAGATAAAAGGATCAATTCATCAGAAACCATCACAATTTTATTTTTTTTTTTAAGATTTTATTTTTATTTATTTGAGAGACAGCGAGCGAACAAGCCGGAGACAGACCATGAGCTGGGGTGGGGACAGAGGGAGAAAGAGGGGAAGACTCCCCATTGAGCAGGGAGCCCTAACCGGGGCTCAATCCCAGGACCCTGGGATCACGACCTGAGCCCTGAGCTGAAAACACACGCTTAACCGACTGAGCCACCCAGGCGCCCCAGAAACTATCATAATTTTAAATTTACATACACTAATAACAGCCTCAAGACACACTATACAAAACTATGAGGAGTCGCAGGCGAATTCAAAATCACAGTAGATTTTTAAACAGTCCTCTCAGTAACTGATAGAAGCAGCGGATAAAACGTGTTTGAATTCGTCTCCGGAGGGCGCAGTCGCAGCAGGTCCGCCAACAGGAGGCCTTCTCCTCCGGGGGAACCACGGGAGGGCTTCTGGAGGCGAGGGGCCCCCACGCTGCCCCCGGAGGAGCAGGCGCCGCACAGGGAGGCTGCGGACCCAGGGGCGCGAGGGAAAGGCACCAGAGTCAGGGAACAGAAAACAGCATCCACCCGAGGAGACAGGCTGGGGACCGCGGGGGAAAGGGAGGCCCCTGCCCGCGCAGCCCGGGCGTGAGGATGGAGAGCTCGGGAAGGCTCCTCCCTGTCCCATTACCTCGGAAAGGCTCCTCCCCGCCGCGTCACACACCGTAGTCGACTTGGAGATACCTGCGACCTCGCCTGCCACCCCCTCGCCGAGGCCGGCCATCCCCGGCTGGGCTCGAGCGGCGCGCGCGGAGGAGGGCGCGCTGCTCCGTGGGGCCCTGGCCGCCCCGCGCGCTCGGCCCCCGCGCGCCCTCGCTCCCCACGCGCCCTCGCCCCCCGCGCGCCCTCGCCGCCCCCGCGCGCCCTCGGCCCCCGC